>NC_056725.1:1555428826-1555728826 GCF_019279795.1 Protopterus annectens
ATAGCTATATGTATGCAAGACAACTGCTTGAAACTCCTCTGGTTCATTTCAGCCCACATGTTGTATTTTTATCTTTCCATTACCATTGTGGTATGATGTCAGTTTTATATACATATATAAAAATTTAAATTACTCCTCAGGGAACACCTAACCAACAACTGGCTCTACTCCTGCACAACTCCAGGCCGACCATATTATGGTGACACTCATCCTCCATTAAGTCTTGAGTTCTCCATTAAGTCTATTACCTTACACTGCTTTAAGCCCATATGGCCTTTATTGACTTTTGATAGATACTGCCTTAGATACTAAAAATGTGATTGTGTATTTGTTAAGAAAACACTGTATATGGTTACTATGCTTACTGCCTCAGTACTCTAAGCCTTTTTCCACCTACCACCTATATGACTGTTATCTGCTTTTTGCTACAACATAGTAACTGCTATACTGGACATATTTGCTTTACAGTTTGTTAATTGTAACTATTAATTTGCATAGAGGAGCTGTTCTCCCTGAGCCTCTGCTGAAAAAGGGCTTCTGGCCCAGTATGAACTTTCTCAGTAAACAAATGTAAATAAACATGTATATATGTATATATATATATATATATATATATATATATATATATATATATATATATATATGTATATTTATATATATATATATATATATATATATATATATATATATATATATATATATATATATATATATATATAAATATACACACACACACACACACACAGACATACATACTGCACACACACACACACACACACACACACACACACACACACACACACACACACACACACACACACACACACACACACACACACACACACACACACACACAGACACACGTGTATATATATGCATAGTCATGCAGTCCTAGGGGAGTGGAGGGCTGCCCCTTTACAAAAACACTTAACATGAGTGTGGTTTGTGTAAGAAAACATCCTGTTAGCACTGTATTCTGTGGCATTCAAGAGGGAAGGCAGTACTGTTCAGTCTTTGTCATGGAATTTGACTAGTTAGGTTGTTTTCTAGCAGTATAAGTGTAGTTGGCTTATTTGTATTTTGAGCAGTGGCATTTTATATGCATATGTGGGTGCGTGTGTACGTACACACACACACACACACACACACACACACACACACACACACACACACACACACACACAGCTGCTTTACCTGTCACATTTATGTCCATCTAACATCTAAAGCACTCCTCCTTTGGATACAGTTATTTTGCTATTATCAATTATCTGAAAAAATCCATGATTGATGACTTATGCAGAGTCACTACCTAGTGACAAAGTTAAAATAAAGTTGTTTACTATTACAGCTATTATGACCTGATCATCTGATAAGTCAAATTAAACATTGTTCCTAATGTTCTTGTTTAAAATGAGCAGTACAGCACGTGAGAATTAAAATAACTGAAGTCTTCAAAAAGGATGATAACTTTTTCAATCGGGTCCAACCACTGGAACATTTTTTTGGCAAAGCATACAGTACTTTCTCTTCAGCAGCAGTTTTTCACGGGTCACTTAAAAGACACTTCATCTCATCATAACAATGTACTAGGCTGTCAGTTTCTAGCAGTTCACGTCTGCCAGCAACTGTCTTCAACCTGTTAACCATTAACAAACTTGAAAAAGAAAGAAAAAAGGACTCTTGCGTAATTAAACTACTGCTGGAAACTGCTACTCTGGAAAAATTAGAAGTTGGGAAATGGGTAAGTTGGCATCAATCAACAGTATTTGCTTGAAAATTTGCTGTTATAGTTTGCTCCAGTGCATTTCTTCCAGAATCATTCCATCATGCCTGTGGAGTCACAACTGTCACTTCCTGCAGGAAAAGGTTCAGTGCACTGACAAGGATAGAGACCTGCTGGATCAAAGCAGTACAACTAAAAAAAATCTGCTTCTAACTGCAGATGGCAGTGCATACAGCTGCAATGCTTGGTAAATGTGTAAACAAAAACCTAAATGGCAGCACAGCATTATGTATCAGTCTTACAAAATCCTGAACCGAGCAAGAGAGGCACTCTGAAGTCACTGCAGTGTCGGTAACAGAAAATAAAATGGCTGACCATTCAGTCACTTGGACAAGCACTATTCTAAAATTATCTGCCCTTTTTCTCAAGGTCAAAAGAGACAAAGATTTTTCCAATTTCAAGTATGTCATACCTAAGATCATAGCACTTTGTCATTCACTCCGAATATGAATCAGTGCAGCTTCTGGGAAACAAATAATAAAACATACGACACAAAAGTAGAAAATAAATCATGTCCTCCCACATGAAAAAGTAACCAAGACAAAAGAATGCAGACTAAAGTATATATATACATATGTATGTACACACACACACACACACACACACACACACACACACACACACACACACACACACACACACACACACGTCTCCATAGGTGCATTCATGAGACACAGTAGAGCTACCATTTGTTTTTCCTCTGCAGACCATATACTCCATAGCCATGGGAGTGTCTGGAGTCAAGGTGGTCAGGCACAGGCCATTCCACATTAGACTACATAGATAGTTGGTGAGATACTATCAGTGTGGCCTATGGGCTCATGGCCTGCCACCCCTGATCAGTGGTGTTTTCAAGGCCATGGGTGGCACTTCTCATCAGGCTCAACACATGGGACACCTCCCAGGAGGATGTACCTGCATGGTCCAATTGTTTTACTTCTTCATGTCTTTACTTCCATGGAATAAATCTAGTCCTGACACTGAAAGCCAAAGTGAAAACCAGAAGTGGCCACACCATGCTAGCCCAGCTCCATCACTGGAAGAAATTATCCTTGACCCTCTGCAACCTCACAGAGTATATGGCCACTGTGTTCACCTCCTGTGACCCCCGCACAATATTATAGTCACTTGTTAATGTGTCCCCTCCCCCAACTATGGAAGTGATAATGACTATGCTTTGCCCAACCCCTAACCTATGTGGGTTTGGTGATGTCTGATGCACTGTGTAATCAATTATTGCACAATCCTGCATAGCTTGGGTGTAATACTGCATAAATAATTTTATTCTATGTTATATCCCATAGCTGTGGACCAAATGCCACCACTTTGCCAATATACTACACCTGCCTCTGCTTCACCAGTAGTTCTGCTGCTGTATATTCCTCCATGACTCTCCACCCTGCCCTTCTACTGCTGCTGTTGCTGCTGCAACTTGAATGGCAGGTCCTGTCAGTGTACACCTGCAGCTCCATTTGTTTATATAATATCATGTTGTGGAGTATGGCACACAAGACAAATACTTTGCCACTCATGTTCTCACTATAATATGTTGCTTCTCTGGAGAGGTCTAAACATTAGAAGTGGTCCTTCTTTAGTCCCTATACCGACTCTTTATCCACTCTACTATGTTTTGAATGTCAGTGTGGACTGTGGTGTAGGTCATTTCCTGGAGGGTTGAGCATCGTGGTCATCAACCAGGTCTCTAGGGAATATCTAGCATTGCCTGAAACAAACATTTAACATATTTTATAGGGACTACTCTCAGCATGCATGAATACATGGTACCTATATGTAAATGCCTATCTAACCAGTATGTGTGTTTGTGCAAATACCAACCAGAAGAACTTGTGGGAAATCTCCTTGCAGGAACTGCTGGTATAGGTTAGGCATATACTGCATATGTGAAAGTGCGCACAGTCTGAGTAGTACACAGACACGTTATAAATAATGCCCTGGCATTACAGACCATCTAGCAATTAAGGGAGTGGAAATCCAACCTGTTTATGTATATCTGGCCATTTGGACTAGGTGGAGCCTTGATAGCAACATGGGCACAGTCTATGGTGCCTAGGAACTCAGGGAAACAGGCTACCTCATAGAGAGCCTGCATGGTTATATCTTATGGTGTCTTTGGAAGCCAGAAATGTTCTTCCAAATTCTGCAACACAAGGCCAAAGAACTGGTTTCATATTTGCAAGGCTGATGCCTATATCTCATGTCTCCAGTAAGTTTGCTGGGTGGTCTCTGTAACTAAGGTTGTTAATACTTGGGCATACCTTACATTCCCTCAACCTGGCTTGTGAGCAACACACTTCAGCTTTGCCCTTTACAGCATTCTTGTCCACTTAGAAATGGTCCTCTCTCTGTTGTTCTGTCAAGTGGTGGTAAGCCAGTTGCTGTCTGTACCTCCTCCACTGACGTAGACGGCTGTGACACACAAACTTGTCAGCACTGGTTCTGATCACAGCTGCCAAAAGATACTCCTGTACTACTGCTACTGCAATCACTAATATTGTCTCCCTCATGTACCCCATAAATCATGGTGTTTGAAATAGGGCAAAACCATGCAGTGCCATCGTTTTAACTACATCACTGAATCAACCAATCATTGTGGGCTCCTTCATGTGCATATTTTGTGTAGCTCACTTTTTCTATGATTCCTGAGTGGGGAATGGTATCAAAGGCCTTGGCCAGATCAAGGTAGGCTGTATGAACCACCTAGCCTTCATCCACAGTTCTGGTGACTGACTCAAAGAAGTCGACCAAGTTGAGCAGGCATGATCTACCCTTCACAAAACCAAACTGTGTGGTATCCAGAGTTTGGAGATTTCATATATCCTTGTTTATTAGGTCCATGATGATGCGTTCCATAGCTTTACATATCAGACTCATCAGGCTAATGGGGCAATAGTTCCCATGGTCTGTAGTTGCTCCTCCTTTGTGGAGAGGGATGACTGTAGCAATATTCTTGACCTTGGACAGTGCTGTTTTAACTTGTGCAGCAGTAATACTGGGTGCCTGGCAATCTACTGGTATTGTCATTGGTCCTTCAGGGGGGAGGACAGGGGTAATGTTTGCACTGAATCTGTCAGCCAGTATATTGGCAATATCTGTTGGCTCAGTATAGGAGGTACCATTGTGCAGCAGCTCAAAGCAAATCTGGGTATTGCCGTGGAGATTTTTTACATAATTATAGAAGGCCTTGTGGTTGTCTTTACTATCTGCTGCAATTCTGTTTTCATAGCTAGCTTTGGAGGATTTGATGAGGGATCTCAACTTTTTGTTGAGGCTGATAAGGGAGTTTTTCCAATCCTGGGACTTCACCTTATTCTTCTTCAGTTTCCTCCTTCTGTTGTAGAGTTTGTTTATGGCAGGGGACCACCAGATTGGCCTCCTTTTTTTAGAGGAGCCCATATTTGTTCTATTGGGTAAGGCGAGATCCATGCATGACTTTTTTGCCCCCCTTTACCCTTTCCATTTCTCATGTTTATATCTAATAGAGAAATGGAAAGGGTAAAGGAGGGCAGAAAAATCACCAGTGATGAGCAGATGATATAGTCTGAGCAATCAGAAAACGACGACAAATTGCCCACAAGTGATAAATATTAAGTAGAGACCAGTCTGTTTAAAAAACATAAAGAGCTACAAGGACTTGTATAACTGACAGTGGTCAAGGTAAATGGACTTGAAGAACTACATCTAAGACTGAGGAATGTACTGACAGCAACACTAGAAGCCCTGTTTGTCAGTTTATTCCACATGGCAGGTGCAACAGAGAACTATAAAAGAAGTAGTACAGCAACTCTCTACAAATGTGAACGCAAGCAAGAGGCCAGGACTAGAGTCCTGTTAGACTGCCCACAATGGCCAGGACTAGAGTCCTGTTAGACTGCCCACAATGGCCAGGACTAGAGTCCTGTTAGACTGCCCACAGAGATGTGAAAACTACGGAAGAGCTACTAGAAAAGGACATATAGGCCCGCCTTTAATATAAGCTGTAAGAGGACATAAAACAAAGACCAGAGGCACCAGGGTCTCTGAATACCTTACTGTGGCTGGATGTTTTGGAAGACAGATCTGTGGTGCTAAAGTTAAAAACTGCCTGGACCTCAGTAATAGAAGGCTTGTAAGCAGGTTGGATTGTGAAAGGCTAAGTTATAAAGTGATACAGTTACTCGAGAACTGGATACTCTACATGAAATTAAGAGTATATTACAATAAATTGTACAGTTTTAAACAGCTCAGAAAGTGCTGCTCTATTGTATGTCAGTTTATGGTAAGCGGCATTTTGTCTAGTTATGCTTTGGGTAAAGAACATCAATGAAAACAAACTGGTTAATGCTAGACTGCCCCCTTTTACTTATTAAATGGAGTATTTTACTGCTAATCCCTATCATAGCCTCACAGTTAGATGTTGCCCGTTCGATTCTCAGTTAGAGCATCTTCTGTGTGGCGACATGCATGAATGGGCGTTCCTTCGTTGAAGGTTGTGCGTTAGGCCCGGCAAGCCAGCACATCAAAATCTACTGCCAATCATTAGCAGACCGGAGTTCCGCTGTGGCGACCCCTAACCGGGAAAAGCCGAAAGAAACAAACAAAGTGTAACAAGGAGTTCAGCTTTACAGCATGACAGACAATGGCTAGAAGAGAAATTTGAGGGACATATAAGTGCCACAACTTATACAGTAAAGATGCAAAGGAAATGCAAAACAAGCATCTGAAAAGAATTATGCACTGTATCCAGGGCCGGTATTAGCATTTTGGGGGCCCCCAGCAAGTGTCAGGTTGGGGGCCCCGTATGCGTTTTCAGTCTAAGTATTACCCTGTCACTGCCATTCCTCCTAAGCAACCTTTTAGTTAATGCTGCAAACTTTTAGCAGTAGTACATACATAATGACCTGTAGCTACAATGCTTTTACATTACAACAGGCTTATATACTAGTACCACACTATGTTGACCCATCTCACAAAGGGACATTCACAGTTACGGCATTTAGCTGCAACAATGATACATTACAGTAACTTTATGGACAGGGTTGGACTTACCTGAAATTGCACCCTACGCACTGCCCTCTGTTTCAGCGCCCCCATACACACACATCCTTCAGTGCTCCCTCCATTTTCCCCACATCGTGGGCTCACCATAGCATGCACATTACTTTTTTCTTCACTTACTCACATTTTGCTTTACTCTTCAGCTTTTTCAAGAAGCCATGACTTTCTATGTGCTCTAATGTGCATTTTAAAGTTTTTTTTTTAATTTTTAGACAACCTTTTAATCCAGTGATGGCTTGAACAGAAATTATGATTAAGGAAAGAAATTCAGTATGGTTCAGCTTTAGTTGTCCTTGCATGCTTTCAACACATCTTTCATGTCCAAGACAGAGGAGTAATAGCAATGTAAGAACTAACTCAATTAAGTAGGTGCCTCCAGAAGCTATAAGGGTTATAGATTCTCTGGGATGTGTTGTAGAGCATTTCCCAACCTTTTAATCCAACAGTGGTCTAAACAAAAATTATGAGTAAGAAAAGACTTGGTCTTTTTTTTGTTTTTTTCTTTCAAGAAAGACCTAAGTTGTGACCAAGGCTTAATGTTCAAAGATGACAAAATAGTAGCTCATAATAAACTAGCAAGGCAATTGTTGTGAGGATACACAGGTCCTATCTGGGAATACAGTCTGCCTCCCCCCTCCCCGCAAAAAAAGACAGTAAATGCCTATGTATCTCTCTGGTGTTAGACTGGGATGGAAGCAGAGGTTCAAATTGCCATAGGCATGTATTTCAAATGTCTGCTGACATACATAGAATACCTCCTCACCCCAACCCCCAAAGGCAGCCACTTGTATACATAACTGATGTGTGAAAGTCAAAAAAAAACATAATGATTACAGTAATGTATTCCACTGTATTGCTCCTAGATAGTACACTGCCCCTATTCAAGATACAGTAACATTATTTGTACACCTCTGAGGTCTGTGAGAAAAGTAAAAGAAAAAATGACTACACTGTCCCCAGCCCAAACACAACTTATAATGACCTCCTGTGCACACCACTAAGGTTTGACTGTGATGAAAATTAAAGTAGTAATAACCACACAATCCCCAGCACCCCCCCATAACCTATATCAACTTTCTATTAACACATGTCAGCAGGGCTAGTTTTTGAATGGGTGTGGTTAAGAGAAGAGGCCATTATCAACTTTATCCTAAAAGGATCTTATCACAGCTTTGTTAAGGTTAAAGAGTGTTATCAGAATGTTACTACATTTTTCCTCCTCATTTTTCCCCAACCAGCATCAAGTTTTGTGGGGGTCCCCACAGAGTCAAGGATGATTAAGGGAGCCCCCCCGTATCCATTTATACAGTCTGGGGAGTGGGGCAACCAGACTCCTATTAGAGCTAAGTGTCTGAATGTTCTGTGATATATTTTAGGCCTTACTTTTGAAATATAATTACTTGTTAGCTGCATTTTTTAATGATACCCAGAAGAATAATGTATGTATCCTGGCATTATAGAGTGTGTGTCCACAAATAAAAATCAGTGATATTTTTTACATGCATTAGGCATATCAGTACTAGCTTCGTACTTGTTTCTGCAAATAGCAGTACATTGTGCAACACTGGTACACTGGCACTGCCACACCAGATCAGCGACTGCTGTTTAGCAGTCGTCAAACAGCAGAAGGGATAAGTCACTATTATTTGCCTCATTGAGGAGCAGGAGCGGCCTTACGTCTACTGGTGCCTAGGCAAAAGGGCTCCACGGAACCCCCACACCACCCAGTGCCCCTATCCTTGTCTACCTACACCAAATAAATACTGGAAAAGTGCCCTTGCTAGAGCGGTGCCCTAGGCGGACACCTAGTTGGCCTATGCCTAAGGCTGGCTGTGTTAAAGAGTAATGCATATCTGTCACTTTGCCTGATTTCAGAGATCTTTCCTGATTTTGCCTCATAATTTTGCTCTTTTCATGAAAAGTTTGATTTGCTGGTAAATTATTCAGGATTTCAGTCAATAAATTCAGACATCAGAGTTTTACACTTCTTATTGTCCAAAAAATGCATGTTGATGCAAAAGGTATTATCTTTTTAAGTGAATTAGAGTAATACTTAAAACATGTTCCTGATTTTGAGCCTTTATTCTGCAATTATTTTTGGCATTGCACAGAACTTTTTAGCAACAAACTTGAATTTTATAGTATCTTGTGTTCTGATTTATAAAACTCCCTGAAAGAGAAAACGATTCTTAAAGATTGGAAGCTTCAGCTCTTCAGAATGCAAGGTGTGCACTGAAATCAGTCACTCTTGGCTGCTTGCTGATCTATCTCGTGCTTACGTGTCTCATGTTTATCAGCGGTATCCTGAAAGGGTCATATCACAGCCCTGTTAAGGTAAAATTGCATGATCAGGAAATCAGTATATTTTTTCTCCTCATTTTTCCACAACCAGAAGCAGCTTTTGTGGGGCCCCTTCCACAGTCAAGGGTGATTGGGGGGGCCCTGCAGCCATGGGTATTGCAAGTACCTAAAGTGGTCTACGTTGTTAATTTTAGTGGAGACAGTATCCACCAGCAGGATTTAACTAAGCTAGGGGCACAATGTCAGTGGCAAAATATTTAATGGAATTGTGAAGCCTGTTACTTGATAAAACACTTACTGTAGCCAGAATATCTTTGAATTTTAAAGGAGATATAAATAAGAGTTATTATTACCCACCTGGTTTAGTAAGTATATAGGACTGCTGTACTAGCTTTTGTTGGTTTGACAGACATAATATAAAATATCAATTTTCAGATAAATTGCTGTGGTTGGGGGCCCTCAGGAACATGGGGCCCCCAGCGATCGCAGGGTTCGCTGGTGTCTAAAGCCGGCTATGACTGTATCTGAAGTTATTTGTGATGAGTGTAATCATGCATTTAGGCAGATTCTGGAAACTCCACACACAAATCCTGGAAGTAAAGGAGATAAAAACAGCAGCTCAGCAGAGACAAAGCAACCTTATGCAGGAATACATGGAAATTATTCATGTAACTGTTAACAGAAGCTCCAGCGCAGAGCATCATTATAAGCAATGTTTTGGTATTCTAGATAATTTAATAGCTCTATTCAGGAAATTGATTATGCAAACTGAAATGAATCTACCAACCAATCCCTTCATCCAAATGGCTTGTTCCTATAAGGGTCATGGTGGCAAGCAAGCTGAGCAAGATAGTCTAGACTTTCCTATTTCCATTTTCCAGCAACAGTCTCCAGGTCATTCTATGGAATCCACAGTTGACCCAAAATATATATAATGGGTCTACCTTAGAGTGTCCTGCTAGCTGGCCATGCCAGAGGGCATCCTTATGCAGTGCCCAAACTGCCTCAACTCATTCATCACAACACAGAAGGGCAGAGGATGTACTTCAAGATCCTCCCAAATTGCCAAGCTCCTCACTGTGTCACACACAGTGAGCCCAGTTACCTTGAGAAATAACTTAATTTCTGCTGCTTGTGTGTCATCTTTTCCTCTGAAGTTACTACCAAAACTTCATGGCCACAAATATGAATGTTTACAGACTTAGAGTAAATTAATATCCTGTGATGAAACTCTTGCTTTATCACCACATTCAGATGCAACACTGGCGGTACTGTTGCCTGTGTACCCATCCACTCGTCATCTCCATCTCCTGATCTGCTCAAACTCAGACCCCGAGATATATAAAGTCCTCCAGGTAGGTTAGCTGCCACCCCCCCAAAAAAGTAGACGGCAGTACGCTCTTCTCCAAGAAAGACTACAACCTCTGATTTGGAGGTGCTGATTTTCATCCTGGTTAATTCACACACAGCATTGAAGCATTACAGAGTGTATGCTGGAAATCCATACCTCTCAATCTGCAGACAGTGAAAAGAGGAATGAAGGCCCTTGAAAAGTAGGAAAATCCAGATAAAAATCTGGACATCCAATTAACATAAAATTTGAATACCAGATAGCCCATAACTCTTCCAGCTTCCAGTAGGAATGCGGGATACTACTCAGAAACACGTTTAAAAAGCAGACCGACAAAAATAATGGAAAATTATAAGCACATTGTCAAAGAGATAGTGTAAAGTCTGTAGACATTACAGAACTGCACTGAAAAATTCTACCGTACAAAGTCATTTATTTTTGCTTTAGAAAAAGGGAGATGCAAGGTGTGTGCTGTTTTTTTAATTATATTTGCCACAAGTATGTCATGTAGTGTGCTTTTCTGTGTACTAGACAGCTTTACATTTATCATGTGAAGAGTGGGATTAAGATTAAAGAAGTGTTGTTACAGTGTAAATCAAGTCTGAAAATAGAAACATCCTGTGGAGGAGTAAATTAGGAATGAAAACGGAATGTTCCTGCAAAACAGAGACAGTAGAGAGGGCTCTGGAAATCACAGTCACTTGAGGAAAATAGTACAACTTCATACTGAAACTAATTTCCAAACTATTTTTAAGACATTGTGAATACTTACAAGGGGTAAAGAGTGGCCTAAATGAATGGCACAGTGGTGCTGCTGCATGCTGTGTTAGTCTGTATATGAATAAAACTTCTGGAGGATCACTTTTAAACAGAGGGAGACTGTATTATACAAAATGACTTACGTGACTCTTGTGCAAACGAATTGTGCAAAACCATACAAATTAATTTTCTATAACCAAAGTGAGTATATATCACGTAAATCAAATTGAAAAATATGGACTTGCTTTATGTTAACTGAGTAAGGTATTATAAGCTTATAAGTGCTTCTTCTTATGAAAAATATATTAAGCACATAAGCAAAGTACACATGCATTTCAAAACAAATGTTACTAAATGATGAGGCAATCATATACTGGGTATTTGCAAAATGCTCATTTTTATTTATTGATTTATGTATGCTTTGTTGACTGGTTTAGTTCCACTAGACCAGCAACCTCTCTTCAGGGGAGACCAGAGGTTGTATTCATACTGACTCGGGGAAATTTGGCCAAGGCACTGTGGAAATTCCCAAGCTCTTTTCGATAAGTACCACTGGATCTTTTACATCCACCTGTTCTACTACCAACTCAGGCAGCTGATATTAGTAAAAGCAAATAAGCACGTCGATCGCACAAATAGAAACTTGTGTAAACGGAAAAATTCTAAGAGCAGTACTTGAGTGTTGCACCTTCAATATCAGAGCATGTTGTACAGTGGATATAAAAAGTTAACACACCCCTGTTAAAATGCCAGGTTTTTGTGATATAAAAAAATGAGACTACAATAAATCATTTCAAAACTTTTCCCACCTTTAATGTGACCTATAACCTGTACAATTCAATGGAAAAACAAAGAAATCTGTTAGGGCAAAAAATATATAAAAAAAAAATGTACAATAAGCTGGTTGCATAAGTATGCATACCCTTAAACTAATACTTTGTTGTGTGTGTACACCCTTAAACTAATACTTTGTTGTAGCACTTTTTGATTTAATTGCAGCATTCAGTCTTCTTGGGTAGGAGTCTATCAGCATGGCACATTTTGACTTGGCAATATTTGCCCACTCTTCCTTGCAAAAGCACTCCAAATCTGTCAGATTGCAAAGGTACCTCTTGTGCACAGCCCTCTTCAGGTCATCCCACATATTTTCGATTGGATTTAGGTCTGGGCTCTGACTGGGTCATTCCAAAATTTTAATTTTCTTCTGGTGAAGCCATTCTTTTGTTGATTTGGATGTATGCCTGGGGTCATTGTTGTATTGAAAGGTGAAATTCCTCTTCATCTTCAGCTTTCTAACAGATGCCTGAAGGTTTTGGGCCAAAAGTGACTGGTATTTGGAACTGTTCATAATCCCTCCACCTTGACTAAAGCCCCAGTTCCAGCTGAAGAAAAGTAACCCCAAAGCATGATACTGCCACCACAATGCTTCACCTTGGGAATGGTGTTCTTTTGGTGATGCGAAGTGCTGTTTTTGCACCAAACGTACCTTTTGGAATTTCCCACATGCTTTTGGGAGACTTGATGTATTGTTTTGCAAATTTTAGCTGGGTCTGGATGTTTTTCTGTGTAAATAAAGGCTTCCTTCTTGCAACTCTACCGCACAGTCTAGACATATGGAGAATACGGGAGATTGTTGTCACATGTAGTACACAACCAGTACTTGGCAGAAATTCCTGCAGCTCCTTCAGTGTTGCTGTAGGTTTCTTTAAGCATCCCTGACCAGTTTTTGTCTGGTCTTTTCATCAATTTTGGAGGGACGTCCAGTTCTTTGCAATATCACTGTTGTCCCACATTTTCTCCACTTTTTGATGGCTGTCTTCACTGTGTTCCATGGTATATCCAATGGTGTGGAAATGTTTTTGTACCCTTCTTCTGACTGATACCTTTCAACAATGAGATCCATTTGATGCTTTGTAAGCTCTTTGCGAACAATGGCTTTTGTTGTAGCAGGCAACTGAATAAATGTTAGGAAAATCCTACTAGGACAGCTGAACTTTATTTGGGGTTAATCAAAGTCTCTTTAATTGATGGCAGGTATGTACCCAAGAAGACTGAATGCTGTAATTAAATCAAAAGATGCTTCAACAAAGTATTAGTTTAAGGGTGTGCACACACAGCAAAGTATTAGTTTAAGGGTGTGCACACCAAGGTATTGTACGTTTTTTATTTATTATATTTTTTCCCCTAACAGATTTGTTTTTCAACTGAATTGTACAGGTTATAGGTCACATTAACGGTGGGAAAAGTTTTGAAATGATTTACTGCAGTCTCATTTTTTATGTCACAAAAAAAACAGGCATTTTAACAGGTGTGTGTAAACTTTTTATATCCACTGTATGTGTGATCCCTAATGCCACTGTCCAGGATTGGTCAATAAATCTGGATAAAAAAGTTATAATGCAACTGCAGCAATAGTGATGGTGACATCTTGATTTACTTAATGCTAAGGGATTTAGGGCATAAATATCAAAATCAAAGTTCTTTCAAGACACTAAGTATTTTAAAGAGCCACTTTACAAAATCATCCATAACAGCTGAATGCTTAGGTTTCATAAGACATACCAAAGGAATAAAAATGAAACAATTTGTCAATATATTGCACGCAACAGGTTGCTAGAGTACTGGTAATTTCATGAGGGGCTGAATAAGACACAGAGATAAACAGCATTTAAGGTCAGGCTACAGAACACATCAGAGACATTAAAGATAAGAAAGTGAAGAGTTCTGTGACCCAAATAAACATGGTAGTTACCCTAAGAACTTTAGGGGAATACTTTGGAACAGATTAACTGCTATACTAGAAGTTGTGAGAGTTTAAAATAGCTGTTTTTATATAAAGTATTATTTAATTAAAATAAGGTACTCCAAGTCCCGGGGACCTAATAACAAAGCTAACTGGATATACCAGATTAATTGATTTTTTTCTTTTTTTTCGATTGATTGCTCTGTGATTGCTTGGGGTTGGTGATATTAGAGTGGGAGTTGCAAGGGCATAGCCAGCATGTTTTTAGGTGTGCTTTTAGTAAAGTTTTGAAGTGGGTGCATGGGTGTAATCACTATGTCTGCAGTACTCCTTTGACGGTGACGATAAAGTTCCAGAGAATACTCTCTGTTTGATTTTCTTAAGCTTCAGTTGCCTTTTAGTCATACTTTATGTATTATTCACTATTTAGTCATTTGCATACATCTTTTAGACTTCTGGAAGTTTTACTGATGGAGGCACACCTACAGTTCTGAGCTGACACATCAACAATAATAACCAAAGAAGTATGGAAGACTTTATACAGTAAGTCAGGAGGCAGCAGGTGAAGGTACAAAAAGGACAGATTTCTTTACACAATGTTTAACCAAAAAAAAAAATATATAGAAATAAAGATCTGCTTGCTTATTTGATATCATACTAATAGAATGCTCATAATGAAAAGAACTTTGTGAGAAACTCGAACTTAGGTTCATAGGTACTTACTAGGATATTAATTCACTAGGGTCTTTAGAAGCCTAACCTTGCATTCCCTTGAAGTTTTTAGCCCTTATTCATAAGCAAAGTAATGAAAAAAGCCTTTCTCATAATAGTGGATACATGTAGATCAAAGGGCTGTTTATTGTCCACATCAATTCCCAAGTCCCTAGCTACTGAATCAGGTTTTAGTGCTGTGATGTCAATGTGATAGCTACAGGAGATATCATGCTTGCCAAAGGCGACTAATGCACATTTTTTTGGCATTTGGTCTAGCCCACAGTTATGACACCAGTTATTTGTTTGGGAATAGCCCTCTTGGAGGATCTTGATTTCCTCTGAAGAGTTTATGATGGGTCCAAAATTACAGTCATCTGCAAATGTGGTTCACCACAAAGCTTTTACATAGCTCTGACTTTCAAGAACCAAATGCCAAAGTGAAGCGGCCCAAGGACTGAACCATGGGATACATCGTTAGGAACAAGTGTTTTGGAGGAGGTAGAGCTGACTACTCTAACTTCCTGGGTTCTGTTTGTGCGACAGTTTGTCATCCACTAAGTCACACAGGGATTAACATTTAGGTAGAACAATTTTTCAACAATACCAGAGTGTATGATGATGGTGAATGACTTTATAAGGTCTAGATATGCAGTGTGTACTGATTTTCCTTCATCCATTGCTTTAGTAAACTTCTCAAATAAGTCAACCAGGTTAAGAAGACATGATCTACCCTTTACAAAATCAACCTGGCTATGTTCAAGAGTTTGTAGGTTATCCATATCTTTATTTAATAATTAGATAATGATCCTGTCTGTAGCCTTACAAATGACACTGGTCAAACTTATGGGTGTATAATTACCTGGGTCCATTGATGCTCCACCTTTGTGCATTTGGATGACTGTTGCTGTCCTCCATTTGTCAAGCACAAAGCCTGTTTGGATACTGATATTAATAGCCTCTGTAGAGGGTCTGACAGGTCCTGTTTCAGGTTGGTCAGTAGGCAGCCTGGTATGTTTTACAGCCCCATAGAAGCAGTGTTTATGGTCTTGGAAAGTGTTTTGAGGACATGTTCTTGGGAGATTTGAGGGTAGTTGTAGATATGATCTGGGGAGTGTGTGTTTGTGTGTGTGTGTGTGTGTGTGTGGGGGGGGGAGTGAAGTTGGATGTAAATTTACCTGGTAGAAGATTGGCTATGTCCTCAGAGTGTGAGTATGCAATATCATCGATAGCTCTACATCCTACTGAGACTGTTTCTGAGGTGTCTAACTAGGTAGTGGTTTTACTTTATATTGTATTTTGGTTGATTTGAGAAAGGACTGGAGCTCCTTGTTAAGTTTAGCAAGAGCATTTCTGACATCTTGATAGTTACATTTATTATTGAGTGCAATTAATTGTTTTCTTTTATTGTAGAACCTGTTTACATTTGGGTTCCACCATTAAGGGTTTATTTTTAAATTTGGCATTGTATCTGCTTCGGACGGGGTAGATGTATGTATGCAGCTATTCAATGTGCACAGAAAGGATTCCACATACTCTCTGGGGTCATCAGGTTGGAGGGGGATTCTGAATTTAGCCAGGTCATCACTCAATCACTCAGTTTTTGTAGATTAGCATTCACAAAATCTCTGAATATTGGGGTATTTAGGATGTTTCTGGGGTGACTGTGATTGATTTATGGTCAGATTTGACAAGGGAGGAAGTTACAACTGGCCAACTGGTAGGGAACAGAGCTCTGCTATATTGGTGAGGATTAAGTCCAGGATTTTTTCAAACCTAGTTGAGTTGCAGGCTAACTAATCAAGACAGATTGTTACTTATGAAGTCCAGAAATCTCTAGGCAGATATATTAGGGAATGTGTAAGTCTCAGAGCTGATGGAGGGGTAGGTGAAGCCCCCTAGGAGAATGATGTTTGGCTTAATGCATAAGGACTCCATAGTAATCAGGTAAGCTGTATTGGCCAAGGGGGGCATAGAGGACGTTCTGTAGTTAGCTATGATGTGATAAGAGGTTTTGTTAAAAGCAGGTTGAACATAGAGAAGTTCCGGGTCATTATCCTCTCTAATGAGGCTAGTGGTAATATTTTGTTTCATGAATATACAGACACCACTGCCTTCAGTGCCTTCATCCAGTACGGCAGTCAAAGCATGTTTCTGTATAATGGCTTTGCAAAAATATCCTGAGTTGGACATTATACTACGGAGTTTATGAGCTTTCCAAACTCTTCTACCCTCTGTGACTTATAAAGTGAAATAAGATTTGGGGGTTGCTGACAGATGTATCAAAATATCTCCTAGATCATTACCGGAAAAGACTCCAATAAACAAAAAAAAGACGTTGGCTACAATGATCAAAAAAATGTATCAGGGATTGTAAACAGGATCCTCTAGTAAAAAGATGACAATTTTTTTTTATAACTGACAAACATTTCATGCTGGAAAGACACAGAAAGGGAGTTTTGAAAATCAGAGATGCAATGTGCTACAAGCTCCCAAAATGTACTATGAATAATGTTAATTTTTGGAACTATTATACATACTACCAATTACACAATAGTAGCTCATTACTACTCAGAAACAAGCATGCTGAACGGACAGCCCATTGTAAATTGAGTAAATATATCAATAGAAAAAAGTCCATCCGAATTAGTACTATTGAGTGGCCAGAATTTCTACTGGCATATGCTGAGGAAGAATCAGGTACATCCTGCAAAACTAAACAAAGAGAAGCCTACCTGATTATTCCTTATATTTTTGTGGTGTCCTTCGTAAAAACGCTTTTTTTTAACAGTTAAAAAAAAACAGCAGCGACAATTCTGTTTTCTCTGTTGCTTCTCCTGCACTGCACTAATGTACTGTGTGGGTATGTAAGTCCCATATAGATGCGGAGTACATCATTATAGGGAAGACAACTCCCAGAGAAGTGCCCTTATGCAAAGATATTATTCAAGACAGCAAAGCAATTTCTTAAATAATGTAGTTCTTTAACAGCAATAATCCATGACTGTTTGTGGATATATCAGGATTTACCCATGGTTGCCTTTGTTTATTCACATGGGCTTTGCTTTCATGATCAAACCACATCATCCATGAGTGAATCCTGATATACCCATACACAGTCATGGATTATTGCTTAACTACTTTACCACACTGTTTTTCAGGTCAATGTCGCACTAAAGATATTAACAGTCTAGTGAATATTTCAGGAAATATATTAATGGATTTTGAACATGAAGGTTTTCAGCTGGATAGAAAGTTTGATTCAACCATACTGACAAAACAAACAGCATTGTCATCAACCCCCTTTTTCTCATTTTGTGCATGGGATTGGAGTTTCACATCAAAACTGACCATCGCCTAGACCCATTGTCCACTTTTACAAATTATTTTGATGTTGCATCATCAGATATGGATGATTAAGATGAAGGCAATTTTTACATGTAATAAAAATACTATGTCTAATAAAGTTAGTTATTAGTGTTGATAGAACCTAAAGTTCTTTTGTTTCTGCTTTAAAGCGCTCTAGAGACATGTTTCAATGCTACTGAAGTTTGAGTTTCTTTGTCTTTTTTAATGATGTTGGTCATGTTAGTGTCGGATAGAGTGATGTTTGTGAAGCTAGAAACTGATGGTGTAATGATGAATGTTGTTAGTGCATATGCTCCACAAGTTGGGTGTGCGATGGATAAGAAAGAAAAATTTTGGAGTGAGTTGGATGAAGTGGTGATGACTGTACCCAAGGGGGAGTGACTGGTGATTGGAGCAGATTTCAATGGCATGTTGGTGAAGGGAACAGAGGGGATGAGGAAGTGATGGGTAGGTATGGTGTTAAGCAAAGTAATGCAGAAGGTCAGATGGTAGAGGATTTTGCGAAAAGGATGGACATGGCTGTGATGAATACATATTTTAACAAGAGAGAGGAGCATAGGGTGACATACAAGAGAGAAGGAAGATGTACACGGGTGGATTATATCTTATGTAGAAGAGCCAGTCTGAAGGAGATTGGAGACTGTAAAGTGGCGACAGGGGAAAGTGTAGTTAGGCAGCATAGGATGGTGGTTTGTAGGATGACATTGGTGATCAAGAAGAGGAGGATGAGTGTGAGGGCAGCACCAAGGATCAAATGGTGGTAATTGAAAAAGGGTAATTGTGAGGTGATGTTCAGGGAAGAGTTAAGACAGGCACTGGGTGGCAGTGAAGAGTTACCAAATAGCTGGGTAACTACAGAACTATTAAGAGAGATGGCTATAAAGGTGCTTGGTGTAACATCTGGAAAGAGGAAGGACGACAAGGAGACCTGGTGGTGGAATGAAGAAGTACAAGAGAGTATAAAGAGAAAGAGGCTGGTGAAGAAGAAGTGGGATTGTCAAAGAGATGAAGAAAGTTGACAAGAGTATAAGGAGATGAGGTGCATGGCAAAGAGAGAGGTGGCGAAGGCTAAGGATAAGGTGTATGAAGAGTTGTATAAAAGGATGGACACTAAGGAGGGAGAAAAGGATCTGTGCCGATTGGCTAGACAGATGAACAGAGCTAGTAAAGATGTGCAGCAGGTAAGGGTGATAAAGGATAATGAGGGAAACGCACTCACAAGTGAGGAGAGTGTGCTGAGCAGATGGAAAGAGTACTTTGAGGGGTTGATGAATGAAGAGAATGAGAGGGAGAGAAGGTTGGATGATGTGTGGATAGTGAATCATGAAGTGCAGGGATTAGCAAGGAGGAAGTAAGGACAGCTATGAAGAGGATGAAGAACGGAAAGGCTGTTGGCCCAGATGACATACCTGTGGAAGCATGGAGGTGTTTAGGTGAAATGGCAGTTGAGTTTTTAACTAGACTGTTTAATGAAATCTTGGAAAGTGAGAGGATGCCTGTGGAATGGAGAAAAAGTGTTTCAGTACCGATTTTTAAGAATAAGGGTGATGTGCAGAGCTGTAGTAACTACAGAAGGATTAAACTGATCAGTCACAGCATGAAGTTATAGGAAAGAGTAGTGGAAGCTAGGTTAAGAATGGAGGTGATGATTACTGATCAGCAGTATGGTTTCATGCCAGGAAAGAGCACTACAGATGCAATGTTTGCTTTGAGAGTGTTGATGGAGAAGTACAGAGAAGGTCAGAAGGAGTTGCATTGTGTCTTTGTGGATTTAGAGAAAGCATATGACAGGGTGCCTAGAGAGGAGTTGTGGTATTGTATGAGGAAGTTGGGAGTGTCAGAGAAGTATGTGAGAGTGGTACAGGATATGTACGAGGGTAGTGTGACAGTGGTGAGGTCTGCGGTGGGAGTGACGGATGCGTTTAAGGTGGAGGTGGACTTACATCAAGGATCAGCTCTGAGCATTTTCTTATTTGCAATGGTGAAGGACAAAGTTGACAGACGAGATCACATAGGAGTCCCCGTGGACTATGATATTTGCAGATGGCATTGTGATCTGTAGTGAGAGTAGGGAACAGGTGGAGGAGACCCTGGAGAGGTGGAGATATGCTCTTGAGAGAAGAGGAATGAAGGTCAGCAGGACTAAGACAGAATATATGTGTGTGAATGAGAGGGAGGATAGAGGAATGGTGAGGATGCAGGGAGTAGAGGTGGCAAAGGTGGATGAGTTTAAGTACTTGGGATCAACAGTTCAGAGTAATGTTGAGTGTGGAAGAGAGGTGAAGAAGAGAGTACAGGCAGGATGGAGTGGGTGGAGAAGAGTGTCAGGAGTGATTTGTGACAGACGAGTACCAGTAAGAGTGAAAGGGAAGGTCTACAAGAGGGTAGTGAGACCAGCTATGTTATATGGGTTGGACACAGTGGCATTGACAAAAAGGCAAGAGTTAGAGATGGATGTGGCAGAGTTAAAGATGTTTAAAGAAGATTTGCACTAGGTGTGATGAGGGTGGACAGGATTAGGAATAAGTATATTAGAGGCTCAGCCCAGGTTGGAAAGTTTGGAGACAAAGCCAAAGAGGCAAGATTACGTTGGTTTGGACATGTGCTGAGGAGGGATGCAGAGTATATTGGGAAAAAGATGCTAAGGATGAAGCTGCCAGGTAACAGGAAAAGAGGGAGGCCTAAGATAAGGTTTATGAATGTGGTGAGAGAGGACATGCAGGTGGTTGGTGTGACAGAGCAAGTTGCAGAGGACAGGAAGAAATGGAAACAGTTGATCTGCTGTGGCGACCCCTAACGGGAGCAGCTGAAAGAAGAAGAAGATGGTTATGTTGACAAAATCAATTACATATTTTAGGTATTGATTTTAATCTTTTTAAAAAAATACTTTTATTGAATTATCACTTGTTCACATTTACAAATGTTATACAGCATATATATTGTTATATATCATATAATCAAAGCAACATTACATAAATTGTTCAGTTCCCGCCTTCTCTTAAATCTCATTCCTCTTCCAAACATTTTTTGCATCCCACAATTTCCATGTTTTTTCAATGTAATTTACTTTTACCCTTTCCCAAGGATCCCACTTCCTGTTTTTTTATCTCTGCTTACAGTACTCGCTATTTAAGTAAAGCTGGTTTAAGTTTGGATTTCCATTTTCTAGTAATTGCTTTTTTTGGCAGCCACCATAATTAAACTTAACAAGGCCTTACTAGATGTAAGCAATTCAGATCCTTTATCTCATCTCAAAAAGTATAAGTGAGAAGCAGTGAAAAATCTTAGCAAAAATTATAAAGTTATAAATGAAACCAGCAGATAAAGAGAAAAAAATGTATTGCTGAATGTTGACGTGCACTATAAAATATGTATGGCTCAACTAATAAAGTTATTATTATGAAATGATAGAAACAATTACTGTACGGCCCTATGAACTTTGGATTAGTTGCTTGATAAAGGAGTCAGATGGATTACTGAATGAAAATTATATTTTGAAAAAATATTTTCTCAAACTTTTACGGCTACAACTTTTTGCTGCCTTCCAAAACTTCTTAAAGATATTAATGCCCTTTCCAAGAGGCTGACAATTTTTGGATGTGACATTTTTTTTTTAAAACAGGGGCAGATTTGTGAATTTATATTTGGCTTTGCCTGTCAACAAGCTACAGTCATGCATCAGAGACTAGGCCACTTTTTGGAAAGAATTATGGATAAAGTATTGGAGGTTGACATGTTCTTAAACATTAACAGTTTTCATATAAATAGACAATTACAATCTGAGTTGGAGGACTTAAAACATTTCTTTTTTTCCCCTCTGGAAATGGTGGCATTATGTCTTATAATATAGTTACATCTGATGGTAATTGGTATTGACAGTTACTATATGTTCATAGGTTCATACATTCATAGGTGTTTACAAAGCTAATGACCACAAGGGCCTTTTTAAGCCTAACCATGCATCCCAAATCTCTGACAAGTTCTGATTCCCTTGATAAGTGTAAGCATGGGCCTGGGAGATGAACCATTTACAGGTTACCTGTGTCCATTAGAGACATAGGTGCCAAACCAGGGATGAATTTCCGGTTTCCCATCCAATTATCCAAGATGAACTTGAATTGGGTTAGGAAGAAACTCTGCTTCACATGGATGTGCACTTTGTTCCACAGACATGGTAGTCTCTGGGATACATACCTATCTCTCCAGCAAGTCCTATTTATATCACAGGCAAGGTTTAAGTTTTTAGAATGGGTAATTCTGGTAATGTTTGTTTTGTGGATATGCAGGAGGTCCATCAGAGTGGAGTTTGACAATGCCCTGTATACCAGGCAAAGATCTCCCCTCAAAAGCCTGTAGGAGACAGAATACATGGATACGGCCTTGAAGTTGTCTGCATAGGACATATTACTTACTCCCTGTATTCTTTTTGTGAGGAACCTCTGTGGACATTCCAGTTGTTGGATAAGCTTGGTTAGGTACATACCAATATACTCAATGATAGGTCTAATGAATGCCAAATACAGTGAAAGAATGACTTCCTTGGACTTAGATGCCATACCTTTGTTTATAGGTAGTGCAACATAGAATGATTTCCTCACCACTGTAGACACGTGATGATCAGAGGCTAGATTACTATCTATGTGTGTCCCTAAGTCCCTAACTACTGGGTCAACTCTAAGGGGTGTGTTTTCAATATGATAGTTACCAGGGATGGATGATTCACACATTACCCTCAATCAATCCAAAACTTATGTAAATTATGCAAGTTATTTTATAGTGAAATACAGAACATATCAGCCACATTTTCTAAATGTAGATATCAACTGGACTTCTTTTTGTGATTATTATTTTTTGTTATACATTGTCACTTTAAGAACGGATGTAATTATTTAATCACTTTTTATTAACAAGCCTTTATAAGAATTTGTGATTTTTTTCAAAGGAAATGGCTATTTTTTTTTTTGACGTGTGGTTTTTTTTTCAAACACCTTTATTAAATTATCACTTGTGACATAGGCAAATTTACATTCATTTGACGTGTGTTTTTTTTTTTTTTCAAATACCTTTATTGAATTATCACTTGTGACATAGGCAAAACATTCATATAAAAGTAATCAAACTATATTAATGTAACAAACATTACACTTCACTTCTGGAAATGTTTGCATAGATATTTTTATACCCCAAGTAGACTCCAGAGAATTTTTCCTCAGGCAGACAGTAAATGTTGGAGGCATGAAGAGGAAGAAAGAGGTAATTGGGAACATATTTTCTGGGACTGTGGTGAGCTGGCAGATTCCCTGCGGGATGCACTGTCGGAGATGCTGGGTAGACAGATTGGTCTGACGAGGGAGACGATTATTCTGAGGTATGATACAGAATTGGAATTGCCTAGACATGATGAGGTCTTGCTGTGTCTAATAATGGTGGCTGCCAAAAAAGTAATTACTAGAAAATGGAAATCAAAATCTAAACCAACTATATTGGAAGCAGTGAATATAGTAACAGAGATAAAACAACTGGAATTTAGATATTTAGAAATGCGTAGGCGCAAACTACATAGGGAATGGTGATTTTTTTAGTACTTTATTCCTGTGAAGATTGGAGAGCCAAGGTGGCAGGGGAATTTTAATAGTGTCCAACAAAAGTTATGTTTTATGGACAAGCGTGCCTTACAATTGTTAATAACTGATTAAAAGTACTGCCTTCAGTGCTCTCCTTGCTCTTTCCTATGCTAATCTTTGCAAACATGGCACAAATGACTTGAACCATTTACTAACTTATCTCCCAACAGTTGGTATGGGCTAGAGTATTCTCATCACATATGCAAAAGCAAGCCAGTTATCTAGATATTAGCAATGATTGCTTTAATAGGTAATAGAATACAAAGTTATGCAGCAAGGCCACTGCTTTTACAAACTTTCTTCATGTCAGTAATGTTCACTATCTCCACTTAATCAAATCTCTATGTGAAGAACTAGCAAGAGGAAAAGGAGTGTACACATTTTTTAATATTTAGAAAAAACCCATAAAACTGCTGAAATAATGACGGCCTACTGGAAAGGAAATTTTTGGAGATAAGGCTAGTAAATGTAAAACTAAATGGAATGGAGATGTTTATGAGTTATGTGACACCCCTGCACTGGCCCAGTAATCAAGGAGCCTCAATCCTCACCACTAACACCAGTGAAAGACATGCACATTGGGAGGATGACAAGTACATACACAGTAAAGTACAATTTCCCTTAAGGGCATACAGAGATCACAGTCAGTCTGGGGCTGGTTTCTCCCTCTCTCTCCAGATCCTCAATAAGACTCCCCACTGGCACAGCTATAAGGTTAAGATCTCAGCTGAGTGGTCAAGCCAAAACCTCCAGCACCCTCTCTGTCCAACCAATGCTTCGTGTCCCTGCCCAAGTAGCTGACACACACTTTGAGATTTGATTTATATACAAACACACAGACACTCCTGAGGAAGGCTGGAACACGTTCACTAGCTATGCCTCCTTCTGCCCAGACTATACAGTAGTACCACCTGCCACCAACCATCCTTATCAGCTACTAAAGGCCCTTACAAAGGGTGACCAATTCTACTGTGTAATGTTACTATTATCCAAATGGTAAGTGATTCCAAGGCAGGGTTGCCAGATGTCCCTATTTGAGCCAGACTGTCCCGGGAACAGCAGCCCGATCCAGTGTCCTGCACTGCTTGTTAAAATCCTAGCGAAACATCCTCCACTTTGTTTTTTTTTTTATTGGCCCGTATGCCGGTACACGAGCCAATCAAAAAATCGCAAAACGGAGCTACTTCTGTTTAATGCGGAACTGCCTGAAGTTCCGCACTGAACAGAAGCAGTGTCTGCTGTGTGGTTTTTATGACTGGCTCGTATACTGCCATACTGACCAATCAAAACTTGGCAAACAATGATTTACTTGTGTTTAATGTGCAAAGTGTTCTGCATTAAAGACTTTTTTTTGGTCTTCACTTAGACTGAAGGACCTTTGCTTTTCTTTTATGTCCCTACCTGTCCCATAAGAAATCTAGCATCCCTGGTCCAAGGCCAAGGTTATTTAAGAGTGGCTTGTACACTGTTGCCAAATGCATACAAGTACTCTAAGAGCTTAAATATTTCTAAACAAAACCAGCCACAATTAAAAGGTTTAAATATTTTTAATAGTAAATAATAAAGGCACAAGACAATACTCATTATCTCAACACAGTGACAGCAGAGTTCAGAATCACAAGAAATACTTTAAAACAACATTGCAGGACAGTCTCACAAAAATACAGAAAAACAACATTGCAGGGCAGTCACATAAATACAGAAAACATCTAGACTGATCTTACTATTTTCCTATCTATCTCTAACAGAGATAATATGATCTAACTCTTACTTACACAGCCAACCAGTTGCAAGTGCTGAATGAATGTTTACAGGTCCAAGACAAGATACAAAATGCAAAGACGTTCTCTCTGAGATAGTTCTTAAGTTGCTAACAAACATTTTGGCTGGGTCATCTCAGATTACATCATTACTGTTAACTATGCTTTTAGTTTCCAGGCCAACAGGAACTCAAAATATAACATCTCAGTGTCAAGAATGCTTATCTCTTAGAAGCTGACACTTATCTCTTAGAAACTTGCCTGGAACTGGAAATCATAACACTGTTATATACACTTACCCTAGAAACCTATAATTATCTCTGTATCAAACAATAGAAAGAATTTCTATCTGCAGACATTGTCTTCTAGTTGGGGTAAACACACTCATAAAACTTTTTACTTATTTTCTCAGTTTGCAAGTTAACTGTGTATGTCCCAACTTCTACTATGAAAACATACATTTGCACAGGCATATAGTACATATACACTTCTGCTCTTCTCTAGCAGAGTTCACTGTGGTTACATTTTTGAAAAACTGTAAAAGTTGCACACTCCAAATCTGACCTCAAACCAGTGACAAGTGGAGTACCACAGGGTTCAGTCCTGGGACCTTTCCTGTTTGGTATCTACTTCTCTGAAGTACAGGCTAACACAGAAGGCCTCTGGCTAACGAAGTTTGCAGATGACTGCAAACTAGAAACCATAGTCGATTCCCCAAATGATGTGGAAATCCTACAGAAGGGCCTCGCTGAGACAGATGCCTGGTGTCAGAGCCATGGCCTCAATCTCAGTGCCAAAAAGTGCATTGTCATCCCCTTTGATAAAAACTCTGTACCCATAAACTACTATATAGACAGCAGTCTACTTAACACCGAATCTGTGATAAGAGACCTTGGGACCCAGGTGGACAGTAGTCTGTCCTTTGATAGTCACATTGCCACAGTAGTCAGGAAGTCCTTCTATGTGGCACGCCTCATCATAAAAGGGTTCTCATCCAGGAAAAAAGAGGTCATTGTTCCCCACTACTCGGCACTCATTAGACCCATTACAGAGTACAATGCCCCTTTTGGAATGTACCTCAGAAGACATCTGCAGCAGCTGGAAAGACCACAGAAGTACCTCACAAAGAGGATTACTGGCCTCAAACAGATGCCCTACACTGACCATCTCAAAAAACTCCAGCTTTACTCTGTAGCATATTGCCTACTCCGAGGTGATCTTTGCCTAACATATAAAGCTATGTCAAACCCAGAGCTGTTGGACATGCTACACCTAAAGAAATCCCAATCCCTATGGGCTACATGGTCTAGGGACCTAAACTTTTTCACCACAATAAACAGGACATGCTGGGGGGATAGATTCCTGTCCCATAGACTTTCCATACTCTGGAACAGGCTACTCATCTATGTCAAGCAAAGTTCTTCATGAGCACTCTTCAAGAAAAATCTTGATGAGTGGATGGGAAATAGGAACTACACCCCGGGGATCACTTCTGTGTCTCTGCTCAACAGTGGCACAGGAAAATAACTTTCTTGGGTGGCGTAAGCCAGGGAACCTTGTTGCCTAGTACCTACCTATGAACCTATGAAGCTCAGCACATAACATAGTTTAACACACACATAACATACAGTTCTCTTGCATTTGTAAGACAAGCCTGTAGATCATATTAATATTTACAAATGACATAGGATTAGTTACAAAATTCTAGTTAGCTGGGCTGGCAGCCTTCACAAGTTACATAACACACCTTCTGACCATCAAACTAGTACTGGTTACTTTGTAATATAATATTACACTTTGTCTTCAGAAATAGTTAAAACAGTTAAGACATTTTGGAAAGTGCTGCACAGTAATATATTATTTTAAGAAAACTCTGAGCATGGCCCTTTTAATTCCTTAGATGCAAGTACTGACCCAACAAAATTATGAATTCCTGTTTTAGACCTAACAAAGTGACTATGTAGTATCATATCACCTGTGCTGTATCTTCCTTGAGCTTTTACAATAGCTTTAGCCAGTTTGGAATAACTTATACCAAAACTGGTGAGCAAAAGGACATGAGTGCATCTGGTTTGGAGTCAAGAGTTGGGAAAGCACAGCACTAAATTCTAAACCGGTAGGTTCCTCAACCTAAATAGTACGGCTTTTGATAAATTCCTTAGTGTGTGAAGAAGTTATTGTCAAAAAAAAAAATCTTTGGTCCCTAAAAACCCTATATAAAAGATGCTGCCATAGCAGCAGTAAATGAAACAAAAGTAGGAAAATCCATCTAGAAATAATGGATTTGGATTTCTTCATTTTAGAGAAGGCAGAAGTCACAGATACATTTTAGCAGTAAAGCCTGTAGGCTTATTAGACTTAATGAGATGAAAATATTAAGATGGCTTATTAGATTTTATTTCCATCTGCATAAGAGACAAAATATGCTCAAATGTTTTTATAATATCTCCATTAAGGTTAATTTTTGAATAAAAAAAGAAAAATAACAATGGGAAGTGTTATGGGATGCTCCTACGCAAACCAAACAGTAAGTGTGCCTGTTAGTGGGCAGAACAGCCTCACTATAGGCATACTTTCTGAACACAAGTTTAGAAGTCACAAAATAGTAGGGCCTGGGCCAGGGGTCTCCAACCTTTACTATCAAAAGAGCCATTTTGGCCCCCCTCCCACCAAATAAAATTCAACTGGAGCCACAAAACCTATTTGATCCCTAAAATGAAGATAACACAACGTATACAGTTTTATATATAGTTATTATACTATATATAAAAGAATGAGAAGTTATGTACCTACCATAACGTTCCATGTTAGTTGTCTTCTATTTAGTTTCTTCTGCCCTGCAGGACTCTTGGAGCTGAATGCATGGCACACAAGACACAGGAGAGAGTGCAGGGCAATCAGGCAGTAAGTAAACACAACACAAGTGGAGTGTGTCAGAGACATCTTCTCTTCTGACAGACAGGAGTCACACTTTTTGATCCGCTTCCTTTCCTTTGACATGTCAGCACACATAGTAAAAAACACACACACACAAACACCAACACACACACACACACACAAAATCCAAACAACATAGTTAAACACACACACACCAGAGAATCCCTGTCAGGAACCTAGGGAAAGGAAGGCCCAAGCCCTAAAGTAGGGGAGGGATTAAATTGGATAAAGGGGGAAAAAATTTAAAAAAAGCGGAAAAGGGTAATATAACTGTTAGCTAAACTAAGCGAAAAAACTAAGGGAAAGGCTAAAACAAAAGTAAGGTAAAGGTAAATGAATAAAAGTAATCTCCAAACTTTGAAGTAAAAAACAATATGGGTACGAAAGCAGAAAGCGGAATAGCGAGATATCAATCCAAAAGCATCATGGGATATAGGGTTGCCTCGACCGGGGAAAAGTTCTCCTCGATTAGTAGCAGCAAATGTAGAGGTGCCCAGGTTCGAACCCCAAGGTTAAGAGCAAACCCATCCATGAATGACAACTTAACATCTATGTTTATAAGAGCAATATTTAAAATCCACCCCTACTTTTATTCCTTTGTTGGGATTTATATTGGTGTGTGTGTGTGTGTGTGTGTGTGTGTGTGTGTGTGTGTGTGTGTGTGTGTGTGTGTGTGTGTGTGTGTGTTCCCAGGTTCATAGGTAGGTACTAGCCCTGGGGTACCCTGGCTTTTGCCACCCAAGAAAAGTATTTTCATGTGTCACTGTCAAGCAGAGCCACAGAAGTGATCCCCGGGGTGAATTTCCTATTTCCCATCCAGTCATCAAGATTTTTCTTGAAGAGTGCTAATGAGGAGCTTTGTTTGATATAGATAGGTAGTTTATTCCACCTGTGTCCCAAGGTCTCTTATCACACTTTCGGTGTTAAGTATACTACCGCCTATGTTGCAGTTCATGGGTACAGAGTTTTTACCAAAGGGGATGACAATACACTTTTTGGCATTGAGCTAGAGGCCATGGCTTTGACACCAGGCATCTGTCTCAGTGAGGCCCTTTTGTAGGATGTCCACATCATTAGGAGTTTCGATTATGGCTCCTAGTTTGCAGTCATCTGCAAACTTCATTAGCCAAAGACCTTCTGTGTTAGCCTGTACTTCAGAGAAGTAGATACCAAACAGGAAAGGACCCAGGACTGAACCCTGTGGTACTCCACTTGTCACTGGTCTGAAGTCGGACTTGGAGCTTGTTACTTTCACAGTGTGGGTTCTGTCAGTGAGCCAGTTCGCAACCCATCTTGTGACATAGGGATTTATACCTAGTTTAGTGAGTTTATCTATAATTCCAGAGTGGGGGATGGTGTCGAAAGCCTTGGCAAGATCTAATAGGTTGTGTGAACACCTTACCCTCGTCTACGGCTTTGGTGACTGCTTCAAAGAAGTGTATCAGGTTTAGGAGACATGATCTGCCTTTTACAAACCCAAACTGGGTGGGGCAAAGAGTTGGCAGATTACCAATGTCTTTGTTTATAAGTTCCCTGATGATTCATTCCATGGCCTTGCAGACCAGGCTCATCAGGCTAATGGGGCGGTAGTTCCTGGGGTCCATGGTGGCTCCCCCCTTGTGGAGTGGGATAACTGTTGCTGTGCACCATTCAGCAGGCACAAAGCCTGAGGTGAGGCTATGATTGAACATGGTACTTAGGTGGGGTGCCAGTTCATTCTGTAGGTCATGTAGAATGCAGCCTGGGATGTTGTCTGGTCCCATGGATGCTGTGTTCTTGGCTATGGAGAGTGTGGTTTTTACCTGTGCAGCCGTGATTACAGGAACTTTGCATTCTTCCGGTGTAGAGATGGGCTCTTTAGGGGGTGAGAGGGGGGTAAAGTTAGCACTGAACCTATCTGCCAGAATGTTGGCAATATCAGTTGGGTCTGTATATTTAGTGCCATTGTGCTATAACTCAGAGCAGATCTGAGTGTTGTCATTGCGATTCTTGACATAGCTATAGAATGCTTTGTGGTTGTCTTTAGAATCAGTGGAAATTTTGTTTTCGTAACTAGCTTTGGAGGATTTTATCAGGGATCACAGCTTCTTGCTGAGGCTGACAAGGGAGCTCCTCCACTCATGGAAGTTTACTCTCTTTTGCAACAGTTTCTTCCTTCATTTGTATAGTTTGTTTATTGCAGGGGACCACCAGATTGGCTTCAATTTTTTGGAGGATAGCGTCTTGGTTCTGTTTGGGATAGCACGATCCATGCACTCGTGTAAGTGCTTATAAAGTGCAATTGTGTAGGATTCAGTATTCGTAACTGTATTGTCCATCTGCATGGGTGTCATGAAGTTCACTACTTCTGTCTTAAGAAGCATGAAGTTGGCTTTGGAGAAATTTTTTACCATGGTTTCCTTAATGGGGGTGGGGGGTGGGGTCAGGATGTGGATATCTACGGTAATTAGCTTATGGTCAGATCAGACCAATGAGGCGTTGACTTCAGATGTGGAACACCGGTCACTCATGTTGGTAATGACTAGATCTAGGATATTGTTGCCCCCGGTGGGGGTGTAGATAAGTTGATCCAGGGCATTGGAGTTTATGAATTTCAGAAAGCGTTGAGCGAAGGAGTTGGTACATGAGTAGTTTTCCCAATTAATGGTGGGGTAGTTGAAATCACCCATTATTAGGGTGTTTGGTTGAACCCTAATATTTTCCAGTACATCAAGATAAGAGGAGTGGGAATCCTGGGGCATGGTGGGGGATCTGTAGCAAGCTACAATTTGGATTGCAGTTTTGCCCAGAGTTAGTTGCACTTGGATAACCTCGGCTGCATTATGCTGAGCAACTAACCTGGAGGTGTGGATATCCTTAATGAATATGGACACACCTCTGCCTTTGGTGTTCCGGTCCAGTTTACATGGCCGAAAAGTGTGGTATGAGCTATAGCCTGGTAGTGCAGGGGTGTTCTTTGGAGCCTTGAACCAGGTCTCAGTCACTGCACAGATATCAATGTTCTCCATGTTAAGGAGTGCCTCGAGTGAGTGCATTTTGAGATTTAGACTTCTAGCATTGAGTAGCATCACCCTCAGTTTTTGCTTGCCTGTTCCTGTTACGGTGATGAATTTGTCATTTGAACCTTGTATAAAATGCATGTTAACAGAAACTGTTACTCATGCAAATTTCTAAGTTTATAACAGCAATATTTAAAATCTGTCACTATGTTTCTTCCGTTGTTCCCCCTTTATTTGTGGATCTGTCCAGATTTCCTGTGGTAAGAGTTTCAGAGTTATGGTGGATAGATATATAAACCTTTCAGGAGATGTTGTTGCTGCCAGGGGATCGCTCGATCACTCTCGCTGTGTGTGGAATGCATGGTAATTGAAACCATGTTGTTCTAGCAAGTCTCTAAGTTTATAATAGCAATATTTAAAATCTGTCACTCGATCACTCTCAATGCGTGTGTGTGTGTAAGTTGTGCGGCAGAGTGGACATTATTTTTCAAAGCTACAGGGAGCCAGTGCAGAAGGGTGGAAGAGTGGCAGATTGCAGACCCCTGGCCTTGGTGTAGTGGTGCAGAAAGTCAAGTACAGGACTTTGTAACAGAGAAGGTGTAACAAATTTAGCTTTTCTAACCAAAACAGGAAGTGAAGGCAATGTTTTTACTGCTACATAATGCAAATCATATTTTCAGTAAAAAAAAAAAAAAATGCAAAAAACAAAACAAAATAGTCTGGGGCGATTTTACTCTGACCATCTTTGAAGTACAAAAAAAAAGTGAAGAGTTTGAAACAAGTGAGGTGTGATGGGATGAGGAGGCCTCCAGTCAGCCTGAGAAAGTTTTATCTTCTAATTAGTTCTAACACATGCAGCATCAGCCCTAAGGTTTACCGAAGGTGGAACTAAGATCAGGTGATATTTTTTTCTTCAAGCCCAACTTTATTGAACAATATAACTTGAATATTACCAAGTTCAACTAAAACAGAGTAGGATTAATAATCGATCCATTGTTATTTAACAAGAAGATACAGAAAAAAATAAAAGAACTAAATATGTCCAGCAGCTAGTCCTAAGTAGCAAATAATAAAATACAAACATATATTAATTTTGCAAAGCAGAGGCAGTTCCTCCAAATTGAGAAAGATGCCTTTACATTACCCAACTAACTCAATGATCTCTAATCCAAGAATTAAACAAAGACATTTAATTACACTCACCATTCAGCAGACATCTTAACTTTGATAGCCCCATCTTCTATCCCATTTCCATCTCTTGGATATCCATCATTAAAACTTTGATTTAAAAAATCTTAAGAGAACCTTTACCCTTCCACGAACAAGTAATAACTTTTCTCCCCGCTAACATAATTAAACTAAGCAGATTCATTCAAGCCTTTTTGTAGAAAGTTCAGAGACTTGTCATAGCCAATCAAAAATAAAGGATGGGGGGAGAGAACTGCTCTTGGTTACAAACATGCACACATGTCCTGAAGCTCCTCCTTTAGGGCATTCAGTCCTGGACTATCCCAGAAAATGACCAGTGTGCCAGTTTTACACCTCTAACAGGCTGCTGGAAAGGAAACATTCTTTTAAGTTTACCTGGAGTATAGAAAACTTTGAACAGGCACTACCAGTCAAACAATTTGAGCTTTCTTGATTTAGTTGTGTATTTCAGAATTTGAAGCTGAATAAATTTAAATACGTATCCCAAATCAACTTATATCTCAATGAAATTGTTATCTAGGACCTAACAGAATTTTGCACAACTTTCTTATTATCCCTTCTGGTCCCTTGCTATCATTCCTCAATGCAGTCCACCAGAACGGTCCATCCTTCTTCAGTGTAGAGCTGGTTTTCTATAACTATTTTAGTTTGGTATAACCAACTAAGTATGTTTTCCACCTAACTTTTACCAGAATCACAAAACTGAAATTCAGACTGTACTGCATACCAACCAACCAGATTACTATCTAGGAATAAATGTTCTCAGAATTTTACCTCATTAGTAAAACATGGATATAGTCTTACCTTATTAACTCTGCACTCACTGAGCTGAGTTTGCAATATTAGGCAAAGATTCTACCAATCTCTTAGTCTGAGTAAATTCAAAAGTCCCAACAATGATGTCCAATAACTCCACATATTGGATTTTGTTCTTCCATCCACTTTTTCCTCCAGCTGAGTTTCTCAAAGAGGCCACCAAGTTGTCTATGCAGAAGTTGCTTCAAAATCGGGTTAAACCCAGGGGCTAAAAGCCCATATAACAATTTAAGATGACTCTCTTTGATGTACAGCTCAAATCAGGCACTGATTATTTCTGGAAATTATGACCTCTTTCTCAACCATAAAAACAAAGAAATCATCTTTGGAAATGCTATCAACTATCACTTATGTGGACTCAGTGGCAACATCTGTGCAGCATATAAAACCAGAGAAATCATAAACTATTCCAAAGCTAAAATTATTTGCTGAAAGTTTACATTTAAGGCACATCATAACTGAAAACAGTTTCTTAATTTTACCATAAATACTACTGTTGGTTAAGGAGACTGACTCCTCTAGCTTGGAGGTGAGTATGACTCGTCAGTAAGTCATAGTGTTCAAGTTGCCTAAAAATGGGAACTTTCTATAAAAATAAATTGAGGGAGAACAGTTACTTTTGACCACCACCACCTTAGACATATATTTTTTTTTAAATAAGGAACATCTTTATTAAATTATCACTTGGCATAGACAATCATACATTTATATAAATGAGAACAGACTGTATTGACATAATCTTAGTTGCACACATTTTACATCATAAACCATATTGACATAACTTTAGTTGCAAACATTATATATCACTTATAATCTACCCAGTCGTTGTCAGTCAAACATTACATAGCTCATTCAAAACCTGCCTTCTTTTAAACCTCACTCCTCCCCTGTATGTATTGTTCCCACTATTACTATTATTTTATTTTTTTCTAGGTAAGTTGCTCCATCCCTTTTCTAAAGATCCCAATTCCAGTAGTTTTATCTCTGTTACTATATTGACTACTTCTAGTACAGTTGGTTTAGAGTTTGATTTGACAGAGCAGTGGTGCAGTGGTTTGCATTGTTGTCTCACAGCAAGAGGTTCTCCGGTTCGATTCTCAGCTGAGGTGCCTTCTGTGTGGAGTCTGCTAGTCTTCCCTGTATTCATGTTGGTTTCCTCTGGGTACTCCTGTTTCTTTCCACGTTACAAAGACATGCATCTAGAGCGTTTCTTCCCGGGACTCCACTGAAAATTGGCTTGTTCCAAGTTGGACTTTCCTGGTAAACAAATGTTGAAAAAAAAAAATAAAATTTTCTAGTAATTGCTTTTTTTGGCAGCCACCATAATCAGACTCACAAGGCCTTACTATATCTAGGCAAAACCGATTCTGTACCATAGCTCACAAAAATCATTTTACTAGTTACACCAATTTGCTCACCTAGTACCACTAATAGAGTAGTCTTACCTGCAGGGAATCGTTAAAATCTGCCAGCTCATTACACATCTAGAAAATATGTTCCCAATTACCTCTTTCTTCCCCAACACACCTCCACCATTTGCTGTCTACCTAAGGAAAAATTCTCTGGCATCTACTTGGGGTATGGGAATATCTATGTAATCATTTCCAAGCAAAAATCCTAAATCTTCTAAATTTTGTTGCATATTTAGAAGACAAACATATATCTTCTATTGTTTCTTTGTGAATTGCTTATCCAATCTTTTTTCTTAATCCTTTCTAACCTCCTCTGATTGATTCTTATAGTTATCATGCAATATTTTATATGCTTTACCAATTATTCCTCTTTTAATAGCAGTTTCTGTTCTAGATTCTACTGAAAACTACCAGTGCTGGTCTTTCATTTAGGACCCCTCCCCCATTTTTTCCTCTTTGCCTATACTCTGATATTAATCCTCGATAGGGAAGGCAATCCCTAATCTGCAGTCCAAATGAATACTTCACATTTTCCCATTCTACTACCTTTCTCTCTCTAGTTATTTGCTTCCAATACCTTGGTTCCTTTGTCATTTTTCTCAAAAAAATTCCAGCCCCCTCTTGCCTACTGTCTGCAACCATAATTACAGTCATCCCTATCGGCAAAATCTCCTTTCTCCATTCCCATATAATATTCTGTATGATTACTGTTATTCTCCTTAAAATCCTGTATCCAGAATCCCAGTCTCTCCTTGTTTCTTGAGCCCCACTCCTTTCATCATCTCTTTCCACTTTGAATTACAGGTATCTGCTTGTGCTATGTATAGGTGCCATAACTGTGTAGCTCTGAAATGCCCCATTCAAATTGGGTAATTCCAATCTGCCTTGTTCTATTACAAAAATCAGCTTACCCCCCACTTGACTCCTGCCATTTTCCCCTCTCAGATAAAATCCTTCAGCCCTTTATTAATTGCTAGCCACAACTTCTCAGATGGTTGATAAAAAATATGCCTGAGCTGTGTATAAGATTAAAGGGACTAAAAACATTTTAACTGCTTGTATATTACTATTCAAATCCATATAACAGAGCTTCCAATTTCTTGTTTTTTTTATTATCTTTTGTTTAGTTTCTTCCCACATATGCATAGCTGCCACACCAGAATCATTTTTAATCCATACTCCTAAATACTTCATTTTATCATGTCCCCATAAATATGGATATTGCTGAACCATTCATATGTGGGTACATAATTTACTGCTATTGCCTTTGTTTTAGCTTCATTAATTTTGTATCCTGAAAGATTTGAAACAGTCTCAAAATCCTCCACAACACTGTAATGTCTTTTCTTTTTATCAGGTATAAAATAATATCATTTGCAAATAGAGCCAGCTTCACCTGACTACCACACCAATTATATCCTTGAATTTCTGAGTCCCTTGATTCCTTTGCCAGTATATTTAAATATAATGCAAATAACAAAGGGGAAAGAGGTCACCCCTGCCTGGTTCATTTGCTCAAGGAGAAATTATCAGAGAGGAACCAACCCACTTTAATTTTCGCCTCTGATCCATCATATAGCCCCCAATCAACTTTATAATTTTATCAGGGAATGCCAGTGCTTCCACTGCCTTGCTCAAAAAATTCCCAGCTTAATCTGTCAAATGCTTTCAAAACCCACCAACAACAGTGGTATTTTCTTATATTCTACTTCCCTCTGGATCACCAATGTTCTATTAATGTTGTCGAATGCTTGTCTCCCCTCCACAAAACCACACTGATCCATATCTATCAATTATGGCATCCCTTTTGCCATTCTTTTAGCCATTATAGACACAGACACTTTATAATCATGGTTTAGTACTGAAATGGGCGTGTATGAAGCTGGATCTTTTCCTCCTTTAGGTATTACAGCTACCACCACCTTCTTCCAGGATGCTGGCACTTCTCCTCCTCTTAAAATATTGTTAAACAAAACCTTTCAGATCAAACCACCATAGGAATACCATCTATTCTTGGGGACTTTACTGTAGACTCTTTATACATCACCATTTTTATCTCATCTCCTCCTATCCTGCTAGTAATGAGCCTTGTCTACCTCTAGCCTTGACATATTAAATTCTTCCGCAAACATTTCCATTTGTACCTTTTCTTGATTTCCATATTTCTCTGCTTTATACAGACTTTCATAGAATTTCTGAAATATGTCCAATACTTCTACAGGATCTCTTGTTATCTTCCTTGTTATAGGTTCCCTGTGCTTGGAGACAGCCCTTTCTACTCTCTCTTGCCTGAGTCATTGTGCTAAAAGTTTTGCACTCTAGAGTAATTATCAAAAACAGTTAATTTTTGTTATTTCTTAACCATCTCTCTCTCTCTTTATTGCTACCCTACTTGTTAACTTCACTTTAATTTTATCCCACTCCCTAGCTATATTTTCAGAAAAAAAATCTATTTGGGAAAGCACCAGTGTCTCATTTTTTACTTCATTACCCTGTTTTCATTTTAGTTATTATTGGTGCATGATCTGAAATAGTTACTGGGTGTGTATGAAGAACTACAATTAAATGCACATGTGAAATATAAATTCTGTCTTGCCTAGGCCAGTTTTTGTATCTTTGGTAATAGTATATAAATTCACTCTGAACTCCTAGTAATAAATTGACATCTTCCATGCCAAATATTTTCATAAATTTATATCCTCCTTTGTTATATTTTCCCTACTGGGCCCCCAGACACATCTTCACTGCTGCAAATCAAATTCTAGTTCCAACGTATAAGTAATATTCCTTGCTGAAAGCTAACTATTTCTCCCAGAATTTTCTTAAGCTCCATTATAGCAGTTTAAGGTGGAATATAAATACATACGAGTGTAATTCTTCTCCCTTACCGTAGCCCCTTTGTACTACAAATCCACCATTATTACCTTTTTTTATCTTCTTCTATAACTACTGGAGCTCCTCTCGCAATTAACATAAGTACTCCTCTTTTCCTTTGCTCCAGGTATTTTGCTGAATAACCATCCTGAAAACCTTTCATTATCAAATTCACATGTTCAGTTCTTTCCAAGAAAATATTTGACTTTGTAAACAAGTAAAACATGAAAGCAAAAAAATGAAAAATAGTAAAAACAAAAAACAAAAGAAATGAATATTCCCTTCTATATTGACAAGTTACCAGCAGTGCTGTTCAAACATACAAAAAGTGCAAAAACAACAGACAGTGCCTGACTGATCTGTATCTTTATATTTCCAGAACTCACCTTAATATGTAGCAACATAAGGTGAGTTCTGGAAATATAAAGATACAGATTTAAATGCAGACATGAGTCATGGAACTTTTATGTATTAGTATATAAGGCAGCTGTATGAGTGATGTTTCTCAGTATTCATACAAATAGGAGAAGTTGCTTAGGGTAACTTTATAAGTAAGGATTGCTGAAGAGCCATTTTAGGTGAAGAAGTAAGTTTAGTCAACATGTCAGGAATAAGTGAAAAAAGGAGGTAAACAAACACACAGTCAGGCACTGTGTGTTGTTTTTGCACTTTTTGTATGTTTGAACGGTACTGCTGGTAACTCGTCAATATAGAAGGGAATACTCATTTCTTTTGTTTTTACTATTTTTTAATTTTTTACTTTCATTTTTTACTTGTTTACAAAGTCAAATATTATTGAAAGTACAAAATGTGCTGTGTCTTTTATTCTTGGGGGGTTGGCCTTTTTAAATCCCGTCACAGGGAACTAAGCATTTTAATTGAAATGTGATTTCAACTGTAATTGAAATGTGATTTTATTTAAAAAGTGGAAATTTGTTGATTCTTGTTGTTTGTCTGAAGAAGTCCTGCTAGGAGCAGGACGAAAAGCGGAAATTAAAATTGAAGGCTTTACCTTTTAAAACTTTTATGTTTTGCTTGGTCCATTGAAGGTGGATATCGATACCATTTGGATTGTTTTAATAGAAGTGGTGCAGTGAGGATGTGTTCATTTGTCTCAGTTCTTTTTCAACTTTACTAGATCAGCGATGGTCCTGAGGGAGTCCTGAGTTTAAGAAAGCACAACTATTGCTGGTGAATCCTGATGTAGGAAAACATTTGATTGAATCAGCTGGGATTTTATGAGTAGGCAGTGGTAGAATTTGCATTCCCTAATGGAATAATGGGTTAACAAGGAAAATATATGAAGAGACAGAGGTAAGAATTAAGGTTGCAGGATTCCTCTCTGATAAGCTGTATTGAGCAGTGGAACTAGACAGGGTTATCTTCATTCTCCTCTGTTATTCACTTTATATTTACAGCAGTTAAAGAAAATAAGTCACAAATTCAAGGATATAACTGGTGTGGTAATCAAGAAATGTTAGCTTTATTTACAGATGATATTATTTTGTGTGCGATAAATCCAGAAAATATTTCAGTGCTGCAGGACGTTTTGAGATAGTTTCATGTCTTTTGGGGATATAAAACAAATGATAAAACAAAAGTTATAATTATACACACACATGCCTGTAAATTGATTTACAATACCAATACTTATTGGGACACAAGATGAAGTACTTTAGTGTATGGCAACTAAGGATGTGTGGGAAGAGAATAAACAGAAGATAATACAAAAATAGGAAACTGGAAGGCCTTAATTATGGACATGGATAGTAAGATACAAACATCAAAAATGTTTTCAATCTCTTTAGTCTTACATACAGGTCAGGTACATGTTTCATCAACCAGATAAGAAGTTGTGGACAGCAATTAATAAAGACATGAATGAAATTATGTGGGAGGGGAATGGTTAAATCTGATAAAATGATACTCCAGATACAGCAAGGTGGTTTAGAGTTATCCGCTTTAAAATGGTACTTTAAAGCTATACAATTAAGACTCATATACATAGCTCAAACAGAAGGTTAAAAATCAAAATAGAAAATTATGTTGATGGGATGCAGCTCAAGAGATACAGACTATGATTTTAGATGCATGTCCTTAAAAAAAGATAGAAACAACCAAACAAGAATATTATATTCATAAAGTAACAGAAAGTTTTCTAAGAACTAAGCCAGAGTGGGAGTGTAGAAAGGAGATTTTACCAATATAGATCTCTGTGAGTAGGGGTACATTACATAGGGAAGAATATTGGGGAAAGTTTTGCCACAGCTGATTAACGGAGAGCAGACAGGCTTTATTGAAGGGAGAAGAACTACTGATAACCTGAAAAAAAACATGCCAGTAATTCAAGATGTCTACAACATGGATAGGCAACTGGCACTGATTACATTAGATCTTTTGAAAGGGTAGAATGGATATATCTGATAAATACTATGGTAAAGATGGAGATGCGAGAGAGTTGGATACAGTTAATAGAAAGAATGTATGTAGGGACTAGAGCAAAAAATCAAGATTAAGGGCCAATTTATCAGAAGAATTTACCATAGAGAGAGACATGCGACAAGGCTGCTCCTATCTTTGCTATTATTTGTGATTTATTTAGAACTGTTAATGGAAACAATTAGAGCTGCGACAATTAAAGGATACAGGTGGGGGGAAGTGAGAAAAAGTTGCATTATATGCAGATGATGTGTTGATTACAGTGAGTAATTCTAAAGAAGAATGGGGAAAGTTATGGGACATACTAGCGAGATCTGGCAAGAAATCAGGATATAAAGTACAGGTGTGCGCCACTTAATGTCCTTCCACACCATGTCCCACCACATTTACTCCATGCTGTGTTCAGCAGATGTAAATGCAAATGGCCGTTGTGCAGATGGACGTTAAGTGAATCACAATATAAAGTATAGTGTGTTCACGTAATGTTTTATGGGATAAAACTCATACTGGACATTAAGTGGTACACGCCTGTAAATAAAAGCAATAGGAAGTAATAACAAATCAAAAAGAAGAGGCAAGAGTAAGATACCTGCTAGAAAGGTTGATGGCAAACAGATAAGTTATCTAATAATAAAGATAAGGAAGCCTGTGGAGGAAGCTCATAGGAGAACACATGAAGGTATACTGGGGAAAGTCAAGGTATAGTTGAGAAAATAAGGTAACTTACAATTACTAGATCAAAAGATACAGATCCTGCAGATGTGTATAATACCCCACTTTGTGTATGTGGGATAGGCCTTCTGGGAAATCCCTGACACAGATTAATAAAAAGTAAAACAAATAAGTAAGAAGCTCATATGGGGTGAGGAAACCCCAAAGTAGCATGGAAAAATGTGGCACTGACTACAAAAAAAGGAGGATTAGGTTGCCTGGATTTAAAAGAAAATCTGCAAGCTTGTCAAGTAGTAAATATTTCAAGAATGCTAAATAAAAGGTATGAAGCAGTATGCAAATGAAGGATAACATGGAAGAGGAATTGCAAAGGGGAAAGATATCATGGAGGTAATATTGGAGATCCCAAAAGGCAACTTACTTTTCCCATGGACAAGACAGATACAAAAGGAGTTAAAGAAGATATGGAAAGAAGGTGGGATGGAGGGACAGAATAATTCAGATAGGAACAACAAAAGAAGAGGTGGAACAGAACTCAATACTGTGGTGGTGGATAAAAACAAAATCAAATAATGTATTGGTACCAAATACGAATAGGAGGAAGATGGGAAGAACTTCAAGGGGAGCATGAGTTTGATAGACATCTAGAATATGAATATCAAGTAGTGAAAAATAGATTGCAGCATATTAAAGAAAAATGGGGGAATTAACACAAACTCTACAATTGATGCAAGAAATAGATGAGAGGAGAGGAGATCAGTAGAGAAGAAAATGGAGGAGGGAAGGTGAAATTAAAAAGGAGATGGAATGGCTGACTGGAAGAAGAATGGGACTAAGAGACATAGATGGGTGCTCAGACAAGGGACGAACATGAGATACAAAGTAATTGTAAATGATTAAAGGGAAAGTACAGTTTTGTACCTACCATAAATGTAGATGTTCGAGTGTACACCCTGCTGCAGTCATCACACTTGGGCTATCTTGTCGTCAGGCGGTCCCGCAGTCGGCCTGAATTCCAAAGTCTTGGTCCGGAGTCGGTTGCTGTCGCTTCTTCCCTGATGTCAGTACGCCAGGGATATATATGATGCATCCGACGCCATTTTCTTCAGTTTTTCTTGCCCCAGATGTCAGGTGCCCCCAAAAAGGTGGTCAGTAATTAGTACCAATCTAAGAAATTTAGCACAAACACAACCTCCCTCCATCTATAAGTAAATACATCAGAAAGGTATTGTAAAGATTTAGTTAGTTAGTCAGAGGGGATGGAGGGAGGATAACCTGGACTGCAGCAGGGTGTACACTCGAACATCTACATTTATGGTAGGTACAAAACTGTACTATGTTCAATGTGTTATCCTGCTGCAGTCATCACACTTGGGTAGAATCCCAAAGCTAAGGATGGGAGGAGGAGTCAAGGAGGGTTAGAGGAGGCTAGAAGGCCCTGCAGAACTACAGTGGCGAAGCCAGCTCTAGTCTTAGAGTAAAGTGGTAAGTGGTAGTGTTTGGTGAAGGTGTGTACTGAACTCCAAGTTGCAGCTTACAAAATATCCTTGGTTGGCACCCCCCTGAGGAAGGCTGTAGATGTAGCTGCTGCCCTGGTAGAGTGGGGACTTATGGTAGCAGGAACTGGTTTTCCATGATGGGTGTAGCAAAAACGAATGCAATGTCCTATCCATTTGGAAATGGTCTGTTTTGATATAGCCCTCCCTTGTGAAGCTGCAGCATAGGTTACAAAGAGCTGGTCAGATTTTCTGAAAACCTTAGTTTTATCCAAGTAGTAACGCAGTTGCCTGTGAATGTCCAAGGAATGCAGGAGTCTTTCTCCTTTGTTCTGTGGAATTGGAAAGAAGGTGAGTAAGTGGATGGTTTGATTTAAAGCCACACTGGATACCACTTTAGGCATGAAGGAAAGGTTAGTTCGTGGAGAAACTCTGTCTTGATGGAAAATGAGGAAAGGTTCCACTGCCATTAGTGCCTGAAGCTCTGAGACTCTTCTGGCTGAAGTTATTGCTAGCAGCAGGGCAGTCTTCCATGATATAAACTTTAGCTCAGCAGAGAAAGCTGGTTCAAAGGGAGGTAGCGTAAGTTTTTCCAGAACAAAGTTGAGGTCCCAGGTTGGTGTAGGTGCTCTCCTGGGGTCCTAATGTTTTTTGACCCTCTGAGGAACTGCCTTAGAAGTGGATGTGAGAATAAGGGTGGATCCGTGTTGTAGTGGGTGTAGTGGGCTGAAATAGCTGAGGCATGGATTTTAATAGATGAGAAAGAAAGTCCTTTGTGCAACATCTCAGTTAAATACTGTAGAATCTGAGGCATGTGAGGCTGAAGGGTGTTTTGGCCTTTAGCTTGGTTCCAGGCGCAAAACCTTTTCCATTTGTCCGAGTAGGCCTTCCTGGTGCTGGGCCTCCTAGCTTCCAGAATAACATCCATAACTGCTTGAGGAAGAGGAGCTGGCTGGATGCTTAGGTGATTTGTCATGCAGCCAAATTTAAGGTTTTGAGCTGGCTGCGTAGAATATGATTGTCTTGCTGTGTGAGCAAATGGGCAATTTGTGGTAAAATCCAAGGTGGGCCCTGGGCCATATTCCTTAATAGTGGGTACCAGTGCTGGCGTGGCCAGTCTGGGGCTATGAGTATCATTCGTGGTCTCTCCTTTCTGACTTTTAGAAGCACCTTTGAGAGAAGGGGCAATAGAGGGAAGGCATATACTGTCAGGTTTTTTCAACTGAATGAGAGTGCGTCCACTTTCCAAGCTTGATGGTGAAGTGTCCTTGTACAAAATTTTGTTAGCTGATAGTTTTGGGGGCTGGAAAACAGGTCTATGTCTGGGTGGCCCCATTTTTGAGTTATCATTGCAAATGCTTGTGGATCCAGTTTCCACTCGTGGGGATCCATGATGTTTCTGCTGAGGTCATCTGCCAATGTGTTCTTCTTTCCTGGCAGGAACTGAGCTTGTAGCTGAACATGGTAAGCCAGTGCTGTGTTCCACAAGGTCATTGCTTGCCTGCATAGAGGGTAGGAGTGTGTACCTCCTTGTTTGTTTATGTACCACATTACTGTGGTGTTGTCCGTCCTTATTGTAATCTGTCCTGGATGCAAGAGGTTCTTGAAGGCTGCCAGAGCATTCTGTACAGCTAGCATCTCTTTTTGATTGATGTGCAGATTCCTTTGATCTGCAGTCCATATGCCTTGAACGCACTGTCCTGCCATGTGTACCCCTCAGGCATAATCCGATGCATCTGTTGTCATAGTTTGCCTGGCTGAGGGCAAGGTGAAAGGCTGACCCTTGTTGAGGTGACATGCCTGTGACCACCATAGAAACTCTTGTTGAAGGCAGGGAATGAGAGATATCATTGTGTCCAAGCTGTGGCTGTGTTGAGACCATACGCTTTTTAGGTACCACTGTAATTTCCTCATATGCAGCTTTGCAAATGGTATTAGTAGAATGCAAGATGCCATGAAGCCCAAGGCCTGCAGAATTTTTCTTGCAGGGAGTTGGGTCTTTGTTGCCATTATTTTGAAATATTGAATCAGTTGTAGTTGTTTGTCTGGCGTCAGATAAGCCTTCTGGGCCGTTGTATTCAAGCTGGCACCCAGGAATGTCATATTTTGGGAGGGTACTAGTTTTGATTTCTTTTCGTTTACTGTGTACCCTAGACAACTTAGAAGATGTTTTACAAAAGCCAGATGTTGTAAGAGGATGTCCTTGCTTTCTGCTTGGATGAGGCAGTCGTCCAGGTATGGGTATATTTGAATTCCTCTTTGTCTGCAGTATGCAATTACTGGTGCCAGGCATTTTGTGAAAACCCTGGGCGCAGTGGATAAGCCAAAGGGCAGTGCAGAGAATTGGTAATGGGTTGAACCTGCAATTAAATGGCGGTATCTTCTGCAATTTTGTCTGATAGGAACATGCAGGTATGCCTCCTTGAGGTCCAACGTTACTAGCCATGCTTTATTGCCCAACATGGGAAGAAGCTGCTGTAGTGTTAGCATCTTGAGTTTGGGTACTTGTAAGAAGGTGTTTAGAATTGAAAGGTCCAGAACTGGTCTCCAGGCATTGTCCTTTCTGGGGACTAGAAAGAGTCTTGAGTAAAATCCTTGGCCTTGCTCCTGTGTAGGTACCAGTTGAATGGCTCTCATGTCCATGAGAGCTGTAATTTGTTTTTGTGCCTCTGCCCATTGATTTTGTGGCAGGTTTGGCATTCCTCTTTTCATTGGCAAGGTGTGGAAATGGAATCTGTATCCTTGTGAAATTATGTCTAGGACCCATTTGTCCTTTGTGACAATGTGCCAGTTGTCTGAAAAAAGTGCTAATTTTCCTCCCAAGGGAGCTGCCAAGAGAGTCTTGCTTGGCCATATGAGGTTTAAGTCATTGAGTTTGCCTTCTAGTAGTTTGGGGCCTGTCTTCTCCTCCCTTCTGTGTTGCAGTGCCCCATTGTCAAGGTTTGTAGTGGGTTTGTGGTTGTCCTCTGTCTCTCGGGCATCTGTATTTACCCCTCTGAGGTCTGGCAGTAGCTGGAAAGGACCAATTTTTTGTTGGCCAATTTCTGCTGAAGCGAGGGGGCTGAACCTGTAGAAAATCTTTGACCGTCTGCATAGATTTTGCCTTATCCTCCATTTTCTTTAAGACTTCTTCTGCTTTAACTCCAAATAGGACATCCTGCTGTAAGGGAGCATCTAGAAGCTTTGCTTTAACATGATCAGGCAGAGTTTGTTCCTTTAACCAAGCATGCCTATGTATAGCAGATCCAGTAACAGCTGCTCTACAGGAAGCCTACAAAGAATCAAATCCACATTATAAAGTATGTTTGTCCACCTGTTCAGCTGCATGCAACAGATCCTGCATTTCTTTCAATTCAGACTGTTGAGGGAGTGCGCTCATTTTTTGTCTTATTTGAGACATTAGAAATTGCTGATATTTTAGCATGTGAAATTGGCAATTTAGTGCTCTCATAGCTAGAGTGGCTGAGGTGTAAACCTTTTTCCCCCACCTGTCTAGTGCTCTGGAGTCCCTTTCAGAGGGTACAGGATTTTTCACCATAGAAGCCTTAGCCCCTTTGGGACCTTGGGAGATAGTCTCTGGATCAGCAACAGGGCTTTTATAAAGGAATTTGTGGGAGTCAGGCACTCTATAATATCTGTCTGGTTTGGCTTTAGCAGGAGGCAGAGAATCTGGATTGAAACTAGATTCCAAGTAAACATCATCCACAATGTCTAAAACTGGTGGGATAGCAAGAGGTCTGTGCTGGGGGAGTAAAAGAAACTCTCTGAGCCTTTTCTTTGAGTCAGAGTAGTCCTGACCTTCCCAGTGAAAATGTTCCCTCATAGTGTGTAAAGTTTCCCCAAAGGAGTAGTCTTCAGGGGGAGAAGTTGAGGGAATGGAATCCTCAGCATCAGAAACTTCATAAGGGGAAAAGGAGTAATCTTGGTCCTCCGAGGAGCCTGAGGAAATAGACACTTGATCAGAGGAGGCATAATCTTCCTCTTGTCTAGGCCTTTTGTCGGGGGGTTGGGTACCCCTGATTAAAGAGATCAAATCTTCAGCCATTTTAAGCATCTGTTTCTTAGGCATGGGGCCTTGAACTGGAGACTGAAGTGCAGTCTTTTTTGGTTTAATAGGAGTCTTAAGCTTAGGATACGCTTTTATAGTGTGCGTCGTCGGTCTGAAGACACCTTTAGAAACCGAAGGTGTTTCTGTAGCACCATCTCTTTCCGCAATGTCGTCGGTAGGGGCTAAAGAAAATGGCTGCGTCGGCCTAGCACTCTCCGCCAAAGGCTCCGAAGCGGTCTCGGGTTCCAATTCTGCAGTAGCCAGGGGCTGCGTAGGAGCCTCACTGAAAACCGGGAACTGGCCCAGCCGAGGCCTCGGAGTCTGGCTTGGGTCTAGGCTGCCTGTCCTTATCCTTGCGTTTTTTATGCACACCGGTAGTCGGTTGCTCCGGCGGCATTGTGTAGTTAAATTTTCTACCGAAGTAGTGTCATGCGAAATCAAAGCGTCTTTTTATAGTACGCTTATTGAACCTAGCACAAAAGCGACAACCAGTGACGTCGTGGTCTGGGCCTAGGCAAGGTATACAATAAGAATGAAAATCCTTATGAGGTATTTGCTTCCCACAAGAAATACAATTGTTAACTTTTTCTGACATCGGTCTGAGGCAAGAAAAGTTTCCTCAATGGGGTACTTAGCTTTATTGAAGACTTCGGATCTGAAATTCGACTTCGAAAATCTCAGGAGTCGGCCGACCGGCACTTGCGAACTGCTTCTGCTTCGGGCACCACAAGGCAAGAAAGAGTGGAGAAAAAGGCGTCGGATGCATCATATATACCCCTGGCGCACTGACGTCAGGGAAGAAGCGACAGCAACCGATGCCGGACCAAGACTTTGGAATTCAGGCCGACTGCGGGACCGCCTGACGACAAGATAACCCAAGTGTGATGACTGCAGCAGGGTAACACAATGAACATCTGTAAATATAAGAAGTGCATCAGTGGATTACAAAAATGTTAAGATTGTGACATGTGGGGGTTAAACCCCCCCCCGAGGGAGAAGGATGAATATAAAGGTAAAAATGTTAACTTGTTTGTAACTACTGATACTAAGGCCACTGTATTCTGTTAAATGTAAAAGAACAGAGGGTTAACACTGCTGATTATAAGTAACCCTAAGGGCCATCAGAAGAGGATACTTATACGCCGTGCATGAGTTTTGTACTGAACACATGACAAGAAAACTGATAAATTAATAGTTTAAAAATAGAAAATAGGAAAGAATATCTGGCATTTACTGGAAAAATTAGCAACAAAACCAAGGCAGGTTAGAGATCGTTTCCACTATGAGGGATTGGCAGAGCAAAGGCAAAGAGAAATGAACAGGGGAATGCCAAGTGAAAAGCTACATACATTTTTAATAGAGTCCAGAACAGACTACGCTGTTAAAGAGATAATTAGTAAGGCATAAAACTATACGAAATAATCAGGGGAGGTTAGAAAAGATTGGGAAAGAGAATAGAACGGCAGTTTACAAAAGAACAATGGCAAAATATCTACAGGGCTTCTATGTATGATACAAAGTCCAGATAGCTTAGGATTTTAGCATGCAGGTATTTGCAAATGTATGTTTTTACCCCAAGTTGACAGCAAATGGGTGATACAATGGCAAAGGCAGATACAGAGAGAGGTAACAGTGAACATGTCTTTGGAAATGTAAAGAGTTGGGAGATATTAAAAATTTCTTACAGAGTATGTTTACAGAAATGTTGGGCGAATAAATTGTAGTAACTAAAGAAATTATTCTTTTTGACCTGGGATAAAGGATATGAACTGCCTAGACACAGTAAGGCCTTGCTAAGTTTAATGCTACTGACTGAGGAAAACAAAAACAGTTAAGAGGGGCATGGCCAAGATGGTGAGTAGTTAACAGCACTGTTTTTTTTAGCTCTCTTCATTGTAACATCTCTGACATGATTTTTACTACAAAAACTCAAATAGAACATTTTAAAACTTGATGGATTTATAGTTGAACATCTGCTGAAAGATTTACTACAAAATAATAACAAGTTTGAAACTCTTTTAATTGCTTTTTCCTTTCAAGAAAACTAGAAAGAACTTATTATCTCAGAATGAGCCACTCAGTGTACACGACAGTACTATGAAAAAAAAAGACACACAGGCTATACTAAGTAGCATCAGTGAGTTATCTGTAAAGAAAGATAAGTTAAAAAGCAAAATGGGCAATTTCAAAAAAGAATGTATAAAACAAGTTGAAGTGCTGAGTGAATTTCTTAAACAACAGTCACCACAAACCTCTAGTATAGAACAGGCAATGTCTGATTTTGATGGAAGTTTACTTGCAAATCAGAAAAACACTGAATTTCTTCTGAAACAAAAACAACTTATTCTGTGATAAAATAAAAGACTTAGAGAACAGATCTAGAAGGAATAACATCAGGATTTACAAGATTTCTGAAAAAGAAGAGGAAGACAGCATGATTCAATTCCTTATTACCTGGTTGCCTAAAACTTTGAACCTTCCTGAAGCTTTTTCCTTTGGCATCAAAAGAGCACACAGATCACTTTCTAACTCATCTTAAAAAAATATATATAAAATAACACCTTCGCCAAGGTCAGTGATCATAAGATTTTTCTCAATTTAAGATAAGGATTTAGTCTTAAAAGCTGCATGGACTAATTATCCAGTTTAAAAGAAAGGAAATACTGTAAAATTTGACAATGACAATTCTACATTAGTGATGTCCAAGAGAAAAGCATGTGTGCCACTTGTTAAAAGCTTAAAGAAAAACAATATTAAAGCACAATCTTGTTTACAGCAAAAATAAGGATTCTCTTTCCAGAAGGAAAGAAGATTTTTAACACCTTGGAAGATGCAATGGACTTTATACAGAAAAATAAAATCCTATAAAACAGAAGAAATGGACTGGAATCTATCAACTTCTTTGAAGAGAAATGCAACAAGAGATGGTTGGTTAATAAAAGACAAAAACGGAAAAAAGAACTGAAGGACAAATGATAATCAATGTATTTCATGGTTATGAATTCTTATTCATTTAAAGAAGTGCTTGAATACTTATGAACAGGTGCTGAATATTACTTTTTACAAGGTAAATAATTTATTCCGCGGTGGTGCAGCGGTAGCGTTGTTGCCTCACAGCAAGAGGTTCTCCCGTTCGATTCTCGGCTGGAGTGCAGGGAGTACTTTCTGTGTGGAGTCTGCATGTCCTCCCCGCGGTTGGGTGGCGTTCGAAAGACATGTGTAAATGGGCGTGCCTTTGTTGAAGGTTGGATGTCGAGCTGGCACCTCGGCATTCGTAAAAATCTACTGCCAATCATTAATGGACCGGAGTTCCGCTGTGGCCACACCTAACCGAGAAAAGCCAAAAGATAAACAACAACAACAAGGTAAATAATTTCTTTCTTGCTTTCCTTACTTCAAATGGTTACTAGTTCCCTTTTTAAAATGTTAAGAGTGATTCTTTTATATGAAATTAAAGCCACTTCTTTTCACTTAGAGTTTAAAAGGTTAAACTAGTCATCTTATTAAAAGTTAATCATTATTATGATAAAACTTATGTTAGGTGGCACACCTTCTGATATCTTGGAATAGTTGAGTAACATACTATTAAATATAATATAAGATGCAACAAATGACACTAAAGAGGCATGTTAAGTTACATTCTGGATTCTTGGATTCGTAAAATGTCCAGTAGTGCACTACTGATAATATACTTAACATGCAATAGCCCTCAGGAAAGACATGCTACATTATCAACAAAGTATAAAAATATAGATTTTTACATAGGTTCATAGGTAGGTACTAGGCTATCGGCCCAAGGGCCTATGTAAGCCTAGCCAACAAGGTTCCCTGGCTTACCCCACCCAAGAAAGTTAATTTCCTATGCCCCTGTCGAGCAGAGCCACAGAAGTGATCTCTGGGGTGTATTTCCTATTTCCCATCCACTCATCAAGATTTTTCTTGAAGAGTGCTAATAAGGAACTTTGCTTGACACAGATGGGTTGATCCAGAGTATAGGAAGTCTCTGGGACAGGAATCTATCCCTCCAGCATGTCCTGTTTATTGTGGTGACAAGGTTTAGCGTGTAGCTCGGAGGGACTGGGATTTCTTTAGGTGTAGCATGTCCAACAGCTTTGGGTTCAACATAGCTTTATATGTTAGGCATAGATCTCCTCAGAGTATGCGATATGCTACAGAATAAAGTTGAAGGTTTTTGAGATGGTCAATGTAGGGCATCTGTTTGAGGTCAATAATCCTCTTTGTGAGGTACTTCTGTGGCCTTTCCAGCTGCTGTAGATGTCTTGTGAGGTACATTCCAAAAGGGGTATTGTACCCTATAATGGGTCTAATGAGTGTCGAGTAAAAGGGAACAATGACCTCTTTTTTCCTGGATGAGAACCCTTTTGTGATGAGGTGTGCCACATAGAAGGATTTCCTGACTACTGTGGCGATGTGATTATCAAAGGAGAGACTACTGTCCACCTGGGTCCCAAGGTCTCTTATCACACATTCGGCATTAAGTAGACTTCCATTTATGTGGTAGTTCATGGGTAGAGAGTTTTTACCAAAGGGGAGGACAATGCACTTTTTGGCATTGAGCTTGAGGCCATGCCTCTGACACCAGGCATCTGTCTCAGTGAGGCCCTTCTGTAGGATGTCCACATCATTTGGGGACTTGACTGTGGCTCCTAGTTTGCAGTCATCTGTGAACTTCATTAGCCAGAGGCCTTCTGTGTTAGCCTGTATGTCAGAGAAGTAGATACCAAACAGGAGAGGACCCAAGACTGAACCCTGTATGTTTCCACTTGTCACTGGTTTGAAGTCAGACTTGGAGTCTGCAACTTTTACAGTGTGGCTTCTTTCAGTGAGCCAGTTGGCAACCCATCTTGTGATGTAGGGATTTATACCTAGTTTAGTGAGTTTAGCTATAATTCCAGAGTGAGAGATGGTGTTGAAAGCCTTGGCGAGGTTAGGATAGGCTGTGTGAACCACCTTACCCCCGTCTATGGCTTTGGTGACTGCCTCAAAGAAGCTGATCAAGTTCAGAAGGCATGATCTGCCTTTCACAAACCCAAACTGGGTGGGGTCCAGAGTTTGGAGGTTACCAATGTCTTTGTTTATGAGTTCTATGATGATAGTTTCTATGGCCTTGCAGACCAGGCTCGTCAGGCTAATAGGGCGATACTTCCCAGCATCAGTGGTGGCTACCCCTTTGTGTAGTGGAATAAGTGTTGCTGTGCGCCATTCAGTGGGCACAAAGCCTGATGGGAGACTATGATTGAACATGGTGCTTAGGTGGGGAGCCAGTTCATTCTGAAGTTCATGTAAAACGCATCCTGGGATGTTATCCAGTCCCATGGATGCTGTGTTTTTGGTTTTAGAGTTCTTTTTTTACCTAGATGTACTACTACTACAGGACTCTCTTCTTGTATAGTAGATATATGGGCCGGCGGGGTGGGGGGGGGGTGAGAGCACTGAACTATGAACCCCAGGATGCTGGCAATATCGGTTGGTTCTGTAAATTTCATGCCGTTGTGCTGTAACTCAGAGCAGATCTGGGTGTTGCCATTGAGATTCTTGACATAGCTATAGAATGCTTTGTAGTTGCCCTTAGAATCAGTGGCGATTTTGTTTTTGTAGCTAGCTTTGGAGGATCTTATAAGGGATCTCAGCTTCTTAATGAGGCTGAAGAGGGAGCTCCTCCACTCATGGGATTTTACTCTCTTTTGCAGCAGTTTCTTCCTTCTGTTGTAGAGTTTGTTTATGGCAGGGAACCACCAGATTGGCTTCCTTTTTTTTGGAGGATAGCGTCTTGGTTCTGTTTGGGATAGCACGATCCATGCACTCGTGTAAGTGCTTATAGAGTGCATTTGTGTAGGATTCAGCAGTTGTAACTGTATTGTCCATCTGCATGGGTATCCTGAAGTTCGCCACTTCTGTCTTAAGAAGCATGAAGTTGGCTTTGGAGAAATTGTTTACCGTGGTTTCCTTAATGGCGGGTGGGGGCTGGGTGGGGTGGGGTTATCTAGGGTGATTAGCTTATGGTCGGATCTGACCAACGAGGAGTGGTCCCCCGTGGGGGTGTGGATAAGTTGATCCACGGCACTGGAATTTATGAATTCCATAAAGCGTTGAGCGAAGGAGTTGGTACATGAGTGGTTTTCCCATTTAATGGTGGGGTAGTTGAAATCGCCCATTATTAGGGTGTTTGGTTGAACCGTAATATTTTTCAGTATATCAAAAAAAGAGGAGTGGGAATCCTGGAGCATGGTGGGAGTTCTGTAGCAAGCTACAATTTGGATTGCAGGTTTGCCCAGAGTTAGTTGCACTTGGATAACCTCGAATTACATCAAATAATAACACTCAGACTTTTACAAGTTAAACCTGGATCCCACAATACTGTTGTTCTTTTCATGCAAGGTTATATGCTATGTCTCTTTTAAAAAAAATGGCAGTCTGCTTTATATTAAATATCTCATATGAATAGTGTTTAATGAATCACTAAATGTTATTTCATTAAATACAATAGCTTTTTAGTGGTTAACATACTCTGAAATGTTTTTGTTAATTTCTTTAGTGGTTTATAAGGGTTTTGGGGATTGATGTATGAAGTCGAGGTGGCTTGGATTCACTTGTGAATGTTTTTGTGTGAATTGTAGCTGATAAACTGTTCATAGGAAGTTACTAGGTTATTGGCCCTAAGGCCTTTACAAGCCTAGCCAAGAATTCAGCCCATGTTCCAACAAGTCAGCACCCTATGCCACTGTCAAGCAGGGACACAGGTGGAATCCCAGGGGTGTATTTTCTGTTCCCCATCCAGTTATCCAGGTTGAACTTAAAAAGGTTTAATGAGGTCCGTGGAGAGGGAGTCTATTCCAGGGAGTCTCTGGGACACACATATGTCCCGCCAACAAGTCCTACTAATGTCACAGACCAGGTTGAGGTCACGCGTGCAGGTTACTCAAGTGGAGCTTGACTTGCAGATATGCAGCAGTCCCATCAGGGCGGTGTCTGAGATTGCTTTATATGTCAGACACAGGTCACTTCTGAGGAGCCTGTAGGAGACAAGCCCTTGTCATGAGGAGCAGCTTAATTACAATCATGAGCACTTTTGTGGTGCTGTGGGAGTTCTAAAATTCTATGAACTGTACAAGTTACTTCTTCCTGTCTAAAAGAAAATAATAATAATATTTTGACTGTCAATGAATACAAGTTAGATAATAAGCAAAAGACTGTGGATTGCATTCTAAACTACTGTCATTTACTACATAGTTCTGAATGCTTGCTACTGATAGTATACTTGAAATACAATCACACCCAGAAAAGTTATACTATTCTATAAAGAAAGCATAAAAAATATAGTTTCTTACATATATAAAAGTTATTATTGGAATGTTATCAAATAATTAGAGTAACATTAACACTTTGACAAGTTAAACCTGGATCACACATAACTGTATTTAATGCAAGTTTATATGCTGTGTCTCCTTTAAAAAAATGACAGTCTGCTTTATATTAAAGATCTCATACAAATAGCGCTTGCAGAATCATTAAATGTTACTTCTATAAGTATAATAGCTTTTTAGTGGTTAACATACATTGAAATATTTTTTATTGTTTTTTTTTTTTTGGTGGTTCCAAAGGGCTTGACGGATTGATGTGTGGTGTGGAGGTGGCTTGGATTCACTTGTGAATGTTTTTGTGTGAAATGTAGCTGATAAACTGTTCATTTGCAAGCCCCTGTCATGAAGACCAGCTTGAAGCAGATTAATTAGATTCATGAGCACTTTTGTGATGCTGTGGGAGTTTTGAAATTCTAAAAACTGTCCAGGTTACTTCTTCCTGTCTAAAAGTAAACAATCATAATATTTTGAATCATATGCTAAGATGTTAATGGGTACAAGTTAAACAATAAGCAAAAGAGTGAATCTGTCAACTATAAAATAGTTCTAAATGTTTGCAGTACACCAAAAGGATAGTTTATATACTAGCCTATAATGACATTTCTGCTAAAACATTAGGAGTATGTTTCCCTGTTATTGTCTCTTTTTAATGATAGCAAAACGTAATATCTCAGAACAATTTATTATGGAAAATTTAAATCTTAAAAGGGAAGATTTTTTCAATGTTTATTCAGCTACTATTAGACATAACATTTAAGGAAAAAATAGAACCAATTCTAACAACAGTACTAGATTAAAGAGTATCAAATATATAAGGGTAAATATAAATGTTCTATTATATGGCACTCTACACTAGGACTATAGCTAAAATATTATACTTGTGTTTTTTTTCTGTCTTATATAAATGCATATCTATTAATATTAATGGACTGAATAATCCAGTAAAGATGGGGAGTCTATTCAAATTATTGCAATTGCATAAAGCTCAACAGTATTTCTACAGGAAATGCATGTACCTAATAAAGATGTAAATAAACTTTCATTAAAGAATTATTTAGTTTCATCATGTTCTGTCTTTCAAACTAAAGGAAGAGGAACCCTCATTTTATGGAAGAACTCACCAGTAATGCCTAAAGTAAAAGACAGCTATTCTGATAAAATTGTTTGTTAAGCATTGTTATAACTAAGTGGAACACAAAACTATATACACTGGTGAACTTTTACTGGATTCCAGGGGTGTGAGCTAAAGATGCAAAAAATTACTTAGACATTATAGCCTATTACGTGAAAGGTGAAGTCATAATGGCTGGTGATTTTAATTGTATTTTATCAGACAAAGAATCCACTGCAGATGGAAGCTGAGAATCACATCTTCAAACAGTTACTGAATTTTGTAAATCTAATGAATTTAAAGGATATATATATATATATATATATATATATATATATATATATATATATATATATGAGCTAAGGAATACAAACTCATTTCAATTTACCCATTATTCATATAGATATGGAACACAAACAAATATTGATAACATTTTTGTCTCAAACAATCTGTTACCACATATTAGAGAATTTTCAATAATTTCTTGTCCATTATCAGACCATAATGCTATAATGTTTAATATTATTTTTAAAACTGTAACTCTAATATATCATAGGAGATTACCATCATGCATTATTAATATAAAAGAATTCAAGGATTGCTATGTTAAAGAGATCAAAAATTACTTAGAAATAAACATGAATGGCGAAGTTACTGACATTGTCCTGTGGGCTTCACTAAAGGCGTACTTACATAGAAAAGTTACAAGCTGGTATATTAGTAAAACAAGAGAAAGGGACGAAGAATTGAATTCACTACAGGCCAAAATAAACACGCTAAAGTTAAATCTAAAACCAAATGACATTATCAGTCAGTTTGAACTTAAAAACTTAAATACAAAATATGTTGAAATTCTAAATCATAAAGTTTCAATAAACCTGGAAAAACATTCAGGCATATTCAGTAAACCCTTTAAACCTGCTCTTAGATCAAATAAATGAATACACTAAATCATATCAAAGAAATGACAACATATATAAATAATAAAAAGAAAGTAGAACAGATATTAAAGGTATTCTTGAGGGCTTTAAAATATTTTATGAAAGTATAAATAGTAATACAAGTAACCTAGATAATGATCTAAGGGAAAATATAAATAATAAATTAAGTGAACAAATAAAAAAAAAGATAGACCATTCACTTTAACAGAAATAAAAGATCAAATAAAAAAGTTAAAAAATAATAAGGTGCTGTCTTACATGGTCTTATACCAGAACTATATAAAATACTACCGGATGATGCAGTTAAAATAATAGATAAGGTCTACATAGAAATAAAAACAACTGCTGAACTCCCCCCATCATGGAAATATTCCCTTATATCACCTATTTTAAAACAATATAAGGGGTGGGAGGTTGTCATAATGGTTAAGGTGTTTACCTTACAGACACAAATTACAGGGTTTGATTTTCACATGAGATAACTGGCTAGGCTTAAAATGGCCCACAAGGGCAGTTAGCCTAGTACTAATCTATGAACCTATGAATCCTACAAATTATTCATCATACAGACCAACTTCACTTTTAAATGTGGACTATAAGATGTTCATGTCCATTTTAGCTAACAGAATTAATAAGGCACAAAACAAGGCTGTCCATTATCACCTTTACTTTTTGCATTAGCTATAGAACCCTTTGCTAACAGCATTAGACCCAATAAGAACATTAATGGTTTCAAAATAAAAGAAGATTTTGAAATAAAGATTCACTAAAGGCGGTGGTGTCTCAATATTCATAAAGGATATGCACACCTCCAGGCTAGTAGCCAAACATAACACATCAGAGACACTTCAGATACAACAGTGGGTAAAACTGCAATCCAGGTTGTAGCCTGCTATAGATCCCCCACCATGTCCCAAGACTCCCACTCCACATTCCTAAACACACTGGAATATATTAGGGTACAATCCAATACCCTTATACTGGGAGACTTTAACTACCCCTCCATTAACTGGGAAAATTACTCATTTTCCAACACACTTTTTCTGGAATTCATTAATTCTAATGTCCTGGACCAACTCATTCTTACCCCCACCAGAGGTAGAAACATCCTTGACCTGGTTATTACTAACATGGGCAACCGTTGCTCTACACCAGTAATCAACTTCTCCCTGGTTAGATCTGACCACAAGCTAATCACCATGGATATCCACATCCCACTCTCACCCCCCCCCCCAAAGGAAACCATTATAAAAAACTTCTACAAAGTCAATTTTGGACTTCTAAAAACAGAGGTGGCTAACTTCACGACACCCATGCAAATGGAAAATAGGTGCATGATTGAATCATTCACCAATGCACTGTATGAGCACATACACAAGTGCATGGAACGGGCCATACCAAACAGAACCAAGACACTCTCCTCCAAAAAAAGGAAGACAATCTGGTGGTCCCCCACCATAAAGAAATTCTAAAAGAAGGAAAAAACTGTTGCAGAAAAGGGTGAAGTCCCAAGACTGGAAAAACTCCCTTGTTAGCCTCAGCAAAAAACTGAAATCCATCATCAAATCCTCTAAAGATAGCTACGAAAACAAAATTGCTGCAGATTCTAAAGACAACCATAAGCACAATGGCAATACATATACAGAAACAACTGATATTGCCAACATATTGGCTGACAGGTTCAGTGTGAACTTAAACCCCCTTTCACTCCCTAAAGGGCCTATAACAATACACGAGGAATGCCAAATCCCAATTATCATGGCTACACAGGTAAAAAAAACGCACTGTCCAAAGCCAAGAATACAGCTTCCATGGAACCTGATAACATCCCTGGCTGCGTTCTACATGAATTACAGACTGAACTGGAATGACACATGAGTACCCTGTTCAATCACAGTCTCATTTCAGGCTGTCTTCCTACCGAATGGTGCACTGCTACGGTCATCCCACTCCACAAAGGGGGAGCGACTACAGACCTTGGGAACTACCGCCCAATTAGCCTGACAAGTCTGATATGTAAGGCTATGGAGCGCACCATCATGGACCTTATAAAAAAGGACATAGGGAATCTCCAAAGTCTGGACCCCATGCAGTTTGGGTTTGTGAAAGGTATATCATACCTGCTCAACCTGACAGACTTCTTCGAATCTGCCACCAGAGGTGTGGATGAGGGCAAGGTAGTTCACACAGTCTACCTAGATCCTGCCAAGGCCTTCAACACCATCCCTCACTCAGGAGTCATAGATCATCATCATCTTCTTTCGGCTGTTCCCATTAGGGGTTGCCACAGCAGATCACCTGTTTCCATTTCTTCCTGTCCTCTGCATCTTGCTCTGTCACACCAAACACCTGCATGTCCTATCTCACCATATCCATAAACCTTATCTTAGGCCTTCCTCTTTTCCTGTTACCTGGTAGCTTCATCCTTAGCATCTTTTTCCCAATATACTCAGCATCCCTCCTCAGCACATGACCAAACCAACATAATCGTGCCTCTCTGGCTTTGTCTCCAAACCTTCCAACTTGGGCTGACCCTCTAATATACTTATTCCTAATCCTGTCCACCCTCGTCACACCCAGTGCAAATCTTAACATCTTTAATTCTGCCACATCCAGCTCAAACTGCTGCCTTTTTATCAATGCCACTGTCTCCAACCCATATAACATAGCTGGTCTCACTACCCTCTTGTAGACCTTCCCTTTCACTCTTATAGATAGACTCACTAAACTAGTCATAAACCTCAATGTCATAAGATGGGTTGCCAACTGGCTCATTGATAGAATCCACACTGTGAAAGTAGCAGACTCCAGATCTGACTACTGACCAGTTACAAGTGGTGTCCCACAGGGATCGGTCCTAGGTCCTCTCCTGTTTGGCATCTACTTCTCTGAAGTTTAAGCCAACACAAAGGGACTCTGGCTGACCAAGTTCGCAGATGATTGCAAACTGGGAGCCATTACTGATTCTCCGACTAATGCAGACATTCTACAAAAAGGTCTCACTGACACCAATGACTGGTGCCAGAACCATGGCCTTAAGCTCAATGCCAAAAAGTGCACTGTCATTCCCTTTGGGAAAAATTTGGTGCCCATGAAATACCACATAGGCAGCAGTCCACTAAACACCGAAGGTGTAATAAGAGACCTGGGGACACAGGTTGACAGCAACCTCTCCTTTGATAACCACATTGCCACTGTAGTCAGAAAGTCCTTCTATGTGGCACATCTCATTACAAAAGGTTTCTCATCCAGGAAGAAAGAGGTCATAATCCCTCTCTACCCATCCCTCATTAGACCTATTATAGAGTACAATGCCTCATTTTGTATGTACCTCACTAGACACCTACAACAGCTGGAAAGGCCACAAAAATACCTCACTAAGAGGATCTTAGGCCTTAGCTACATGCCCTATATGAACAGACCCAAAAAACTCCAGCTATACTCTGTCTCTGATCGCCTACTTAGAGGTGATCTCTGCTTGACCTACAAAGCCATGTCAGACCCAGAGCTGCTAGATATGCTACACCTAAAGAAATCCCAATCCCTCCATGCCACACACTCCAGGGACCTAAACCTCATTACCACAAAAAAACAGAATACGCTGGAGGGACAGGTTCCTAACCCAGAGACTTCCCATACTCTGGAACAAACTTCCCATTCATGTCAAGCAGAGCACTTCACAGGCCCTCTTTAAGAGAAATCTTGATGAGTGGGTGGGCAATAGGAAGTTCATCCTGGGGATCACTTCAGTGACTTTGCTTGACAGGGGCACTGGGAACTAACTTTGGGCGGTATGATGCCAGGGAAACTTCTTGGACTAGGCTTATATAGGCTCCAGGGCCGTTAGCCTAGTACACACCTATGAACCTATAAACTATTTGCTAATGATATTTTACTAACAATAGAAAATATAGAAGATTCATTAGAACATATAATTAGTTCTATGAGTTAGTTTGAAGAAATCTCAAACTTAAGATTTAATCATAATAAAACAAGTACATTTTTAATTAATAAAAATTCATACAAAAATAGCCTAACTTCAATTGGAATAGCAATCAAATGAAATAACTTGGTATAACCATTATGTCTATTAGTAAAGAAATGATTCAAACTTTCAACATGCTGTTGATAAAATTTAAAGTTTAGTCACAAATTGGAACAAATTCTTCTTTACCATGGAAGAAGAATTAATGCTTATTAAGATGATAATTCTCCCTAAAATACTGTTTGCCTTACAATCTTTAGTCCTATCTCTATCAAAAAAAAATTGATGAAGAAGGTAAATAATATTCTATTTAATTTGTTTGGCATCTTAATAAACCAAGAGCCTCCTTTGATTGGCACAGAAAAAGTTGGGATAATGGTGGAATAGGATTCCCTGATATTCAATTGTATGCTACTTCAACAACTGTAAAAGTTATAGCATTGTGGATAAATTCATTTTTATCATTCAAAATGGAAACAAATACATCAAGAAATATTATTAGAAAATAATAAATATATCACAACCATTCATAAACAAATAGTGCCCAATAGTTTTATCTGGTTATTAAAAGATTATTTGTGTAAATTGTATTACACCCTCTTCTCAAATTCCCTATTTAAAGAACATCATTTCCTCATTCCAAAAGTTCACACATTCTAACCATTGTATTAAAGAATTAATATTTTCTATAATTCCAGTTGCATATACACAAATGACTGCTTAGAAACTCATAACTTCAACAAAATGCTAGTACTGAAACAACAAAGTAATTTAATTTATTAGCATCAATTCTTAAATGGTACTGATATATACACTGTTGAAAATTTAAGGTCAGACTACAATAAAGATTCTGAGAATTGGTTAATTTTACAAATATTTGTTGACTTTGTGAACAGAGAGGTAAATAAGATATTTAACCTAGATAAAAAAAATCTTTGCCCACATTACTGGAATTCTTAATAAATATCAATAATAATGCAATGAAAAATAAATCATATTTGTCACAAATTGATAAAATTCTTAAGCTTGATTTCACATATGTATCCAATTCCTATTGGAACTACTTCTCGAAAATTACAAGAAATTAATATTAAAATCTGCAGCTAACACTACATCTTCATTATACTAGAAAATTTTCACTTGGAAATTTTTGCACACAGCTTTTATCACTCCTAACAAAATTATAATTATGTAAAAATCAAACAGAATTAAATACTGGAGATGTGATTGCGAAATAATAGCTGATTGGACACATATGGTATATGAATGTGAAGTCATCTCCCCTTTTTGGAAATAAATTAATAACTTTTTTCAAGCTCTATAGTCAGACAGATGTAATATTTCTAAATCTTTAGTTTTATTTAATGCTCAGATTCTTGAGACAATTCCAAAAACCCAAGTGCCTCTTCTTTAGTCTATTCTCGCTATAGCCAGAAAAGTAATTACTAAAAACTAGAAAAGTAAAGTTACCCCCTGTAGTATTGCATTTATTAGCATGGTGAATTGTTTGCAGTAGTGAATTGCAAAGTATAAAGATAAGAACTTCTAATATTACACATTCATATAAATACTGGCTTAAACTTAAAGACTTGCTTGAAAAATATTAATTGGTGTTGATGTATAACTTTGATGGATTGATCAGCTGTAGACCTGTGTACATAGTTATTTGTTTGTTTTATAATTGATTTATTTGTTGTTTTAAAACCAAATAAAACAATAAACATAAAAAAACAGTTACTAGAAAACAGAAATTAAAATCTATGCCAGCTGTTACATAAGTTTTTAATATTTTAAAACTGATAAAGCCAAATGAGATGAGCCCTTTAGAAAAAGGAAGGAGTAATTCACATAGAAATAAACAGAATTTGTGGGAACAATACATGCAGAATAGTACTCTGGATGATGAGTGAAGATTAAGGGAAGGCAGGAAATGAGCAATTTATGTAACGCTGGACTGAATAAAAATTATTAAAAAGAAAACATGTATACTGCACAATGATAATTGAAACTTAGTATACTTTTTTTTCTTTTTTATTAATGTATGTGAACTTGTGGTAATTTAAAATGTGATGATATAATAAAAATGCTTTTTTAAAAAAAGCATAAAGATCAGCATAACAAGAACAAATAAAACACACATAGAGCCAGATTCGATAAAGCCTACACTAAGTGTACACCAACTGTACACATGTTTTCAAGAATATTCTTATCACATTTTTGTGCTATCTAGTCACTCAGAAAGCATAACAAATAAGCTAGTTCCATTTCAAATAGATGCCAGTCAGAAAAGTTTAATAATTGTGATCTTACAAGAGAACAGACAAATTGTACAAGGGTCAAGGACATGTATAGAAGCATAAATGATGGCTTGCATACGTGCGCTCGTGAAAACACACACACAGTCAGCAATTGTGTACAGATGTGGAAAAGTCAATGAATGTGTCTGCAGTAAAGAAGTCCAAGTGGAAACAAGTCATAAACCCTTGCAAAACATATGCAGAAAGGTCTTAACAAGGCACCTCTTAAACTGTCTGGCAATTAGCACAGGGCATTACTGGTCTAAGCTGTTAATGGCAGTTTTCCTGTAGTCTAGACTACAGAGTATGACTCCTTCCAACTCCATTTCTCTACTGTGTGATTCTGACCAAGTCTCTTAACTAGACAGTGCTTCCAGTTCACCTCTGAAAAGGGACACTTGCATCTAGTCAGCTAAATCAGTCAACAAATGAAAAAATGTAAAAAAAGGTAGTGAATATTACTTAATCTACACAAGAATAATGTGAAACCGAAATACAGACCATGCAAGAAATTACACACAACAGATACGATAAGCAGTTCATTCTCACCAGAGAAACATGAAGTGCAGCTACAATAACTACTAATTCTTTAAATACCACAGTTACTGACAGAAGGAAAAGTAAAAGGATGTTAGGAGTGTACCAACACTGGCGTATCTCCTCAAAAGGGTGGCATGAGCAAAAGTAATCAGTAAAAAAAAGGAAATCAGCCTTATTTGTCTTTCAAGAAACATATATATACTGTATATTCTGTCCAGTGCATAATGCTCAAATAACAAAATAATATTTTCAAATCAACTGAGAAAACAAATGCTTGGCAGGATATATAAGTCACATCTGGAAAAGGTAACAAGCAAAGAAAGACTAGGAGATGTAATGTTTTGACATGGAAAGCTGTTTCAAACAGAACAAATAATATAGAGCTGTGCAGTCTCAGTTCATACCATAACAACAATATAAAGGAAGAGATGAAACCATGCACAACTCCTGATGTTATATAGAACAAATTGTTCCAGTTCAAGATGTCATGTGTCTTATACGCATGGATTATTAATAAAAAAATGTAACTGGCAAGCAGAACTGCAGGTGTGATTAATGTATCAAATTTATATTTTCAAGACAGGAGAATACCTGATATTCTCAATGACTTGACAATGGTCAAGAATTCAGATCTGAGCATGAAATAGAATTCAGACATAGAACACCCAGGCCACACAATCTGTATTCTAGTGACAAGCACTGTCCAAACAGTAAATAATTTCATAAGAAGCATTTGTAACAAAAGCTATGGGGATTTGTCATCTCACAATTTTTGAATACAGGAATACTCCACTCCATAGCCTCAGTCGTTCACCAGTCCAGCTGTTAATGAGTGTGTGACAGCCTCTCTTTACCCTGTGCCAGTAATCAAGGAGCCTCGATCCTCACCACTGACACTGGTGAGAGACAGTCACTAAAAACAGGAATGGATTTACACAGTATTTTCAAATGCAGCTCTCTGCATCAAACACAGTTTCTCCCAAGTGCACACAGGGAACATGCTTCACTGGGACTGGACTCTCTGTCTCTCCAGATCCCAAACAAGACCCACTTTGGAGCACTGCGTCCCTGTTCCAAGAAGCTGACAAATCCACACCCGGGTATTTGATTTTCTCACACACACACACACACACACACACACACACACACACACACACACACACACACACACACACACACTCCTGGGAAAGGCTGTTACAGATTTACTAGTTGTATCCCTTTTGCCTAGACTATAAGGTAACCTCGCTGCCACCAGTCAACAACTGTCAGGCTCTTACAAGGGTATCCAATTATACTGGGCAAAATCAATGCCAACATAAATGGTAGAGTGCAACCAAAGCAGCCAGGCTTTTCAGAGTGGCCAAGGTGTCACTAAAATAAGCACAGGTACTCTCAAGATGTTAAAAGTATTCTCTAAAAGGCCAGCCACAATGAAAGTTATAAAAATATTTAATAATAAATGTGACACCCATGCAATGGCGCAGTAATTAAGCAGCCTCAATCCTCACCACTAGTACCAGTGAGGAGAGTCCACATTGGGAGGTTGACAAGTACATACACAGTACAGTACAATTTCCCTTAAGAGCACACAGAAATCACAGTCAGTCTGGGGCTGGTTTCTCCCTTTCTCTCCAGATCCCCAATATGACTCTCCACTGGCACAGCTATGGGGTTCAGATCTCAGCCAAGTAGTCAAGCCAAAACCTCCAGTACCCTCTCTGTCCAACCAATGCTTCGTGCCCCTGTCCAAGTAGCTGACACACACACACTTTGAGATTTGGTTTATATACAAACACACAGACACTCCTGGGGAAGGCTGGCACAGGTTTTCCAGCTATGCCCCCTTCTGCCCAGATTATACGATAGTACCACCTGCCACCAACTACTCTTATCAGCTACTCTAAAGGCCCTTACCAAAAGGTGTCCAGTTCTAATGTGCAGTGTTATTATTATCCAATTGGTAAGTGGGATTGAGACTTGAAGGCTATTTAGGAGTGGCCTGTACAGTATCACCAAATACATACAAGTATGCTAAGAGCTTATATATCTCTACACAAAACAGCCACAGTTGAAAGGTTTAAAAATATTTAATAATAAATAATAAAAACGCAAGACATTACTTATTAACTCAACGCAGTGACAATAGAGAGTTCAGAAATCACAGGAAATACTTTAAAACAACACTGCAGGACAGTCTGACATAAATATAGAAAAGAGCTAGACTAATCTTGCTATTTCTATTCATCTCTAAGAGAAATACTAAGATCTAAATCCTACTTAAAGAGCAAAGTGCTGGTGAGTGGTTGTCAGCTTCAGAACAAAATACAAAATGCAATCTCTTTCTCCTGAGATACTTCTTAAATTGATAATACACATTACTGCTGAGTCATTTCAGATTACATCATTCTTGTTACTTCTGCTTAAGTTTCCCAGGCTCACAGAACTTAAAAGTTAACATTTCTTTGTGAACTGCAGCTGCCAGGAAGTCACAGCAATAAAATACACTTTACATGTGAAACCTAATAATTATCTCTGTCATAAGACAATAGAAAGAATTTCCAGCTGCAGACATCCTGTCTCCTAGCTTGAGATCACACACAGTTGTAAAATTCTTTACTTATCAGCTTTCTTCCAGCAGGGTACACTGTGGTTACATTTTTGAATCTCAGCACATAACACCATTTTCTTACATTTGTCAAACAAGCCTGTGGATCATATTAAGGTTTACAATGACATAGAATTATTTACAAAATTCTATCTACCCACTTGATCAACTAAGATTCAGACAGCTAAGGAATGACACCAAAAAATCTATAACCTTAGACAAAAAGAACTACTACTACATCTACTGCAAAAACACCAAAACAAACCTCAAAAGTTCTGGGCAGGAATAAACAAACTACTCCACCCAGGCCAAACTGCCACTACACCCCCTTCAGCTTCCCAACAAAAATCTCCAGTAGACATTGTTAATAATGTTAACAGCTTCTTCACAGAGACTATCCAGTCTCTAGCCAGCCAACTCTCTCCCAATGGCTCTAATTCTAATGCAGCCACACCCAGTACCCAAACATACTTTACCTTCCAACCTGTTCCTACTCAACTTACTATCTAAAAGAATTTTCTTAATGAGATTACTACGTCCTTGTATAGGAAACCATGCTGGAGGAATAGCATACTCCATTTTGGGAGTATGCATCCCAGATATGTTTTTCCCAATGTAGTTAATAACCAAATGTCAAGAATCAGGAAACTGTGTAATATTGATAACAAACAAGAGGAGTTGTTGGACTTTCAGGCTGAATGTTTTTTAGACAGGGGTTATCCCTCCCAATTGGTATCAGGATATAAATATGACTCCTCCCAGCAGGATAGCGGACCACCACACAATAGTAGAACAAAGAGACATGTAACCTATGTGAATAGGACTAGGACTGACAATAGAATATATTTTGACATCAAATATACAAATGACGTTCAGTATATTAGGGACATTATTCAAGCAAATTGGAAACTACTTACCATGGATAATGACTTGTTGAAAATAGTTGGTAATAAACCTAGCTTTAGGTATAATAATTGTTATAACCTAAAAAGGATATTGTGTAAGGACAATATCCAGATAAACACACTGGACATTAGAACTAATATTAAACAAGGAACCTATCCATGTAGGAAGTGTTGTATCTGTAAATTTATTGTTACTAATCAAAGTTTTGAACGTATGGACCTGGGTCTGGTTTTCCAGCCCAGCTTCTACGCTACGTGTGAGACCACAAATGTAATTTATTTGGCTAGTTGTGATAGCTGTGAGGCTTACTATGTGGGTATGACCACACGCAGACTCAAAGATAGAATATACAATCATGTCTACGACATTAGGAAGGCCAATGTTAGGAATCCTTTAGCCAAACACTGCCAGACTCATCTGAAACATATTTTTAAGTTCAGAGTTTTACAGATACAATACCCAAATAGAAGAGAAGGTGATTCCACAGGATCCCTTGAGCTCAATGAGCTAAAATGGATCTTGTCCCTTAGAGCCCACATAGAACCAGGACTCAACACAGCAGTCAGCATCAGACCAGCACTTCTATAATAGATGGGGGCCATTTGTCACTCCATTTGACTCAGGATATTTATTTTATTGTCTCAGTTCTTTTTCTTTTTTCTCCATTTACCCTTCATTCTATCACTTCCTTTACTTCCTTGCACTTCCTTCCTTTCCCTTCCCTTCCCCCTTTTTTCCCTTTCCTCCCTCTCCCCCCCCCCCCTTTCTCCTTTTTCTTCATATTTCCATATCTTTCTTTTTCTTTTCAGCTTATTTAGGATGGGTTCCACATATAATTTAATATAGGATTTGTGCATTTTTATACATCTTCACATTGCATTCTCTGGTGATTCATCATGGTGACAGAATGACTGATTACATTTAATATTCATTAGCTATGATCAGGATACATCTATTAATACAACGAAGTGGAGACATGATAGCACACTCTCACTAAGCCCTTATGTCTTGGAGATTTGCATCCTGCATATTGTATTGTGGTGTTTTATAGTAATCGACACCTAGGTGTCAGTATTTTAACATTGCCTAATTTGGTCAAGACTTCCTATTTAGTTAATATAATATGTTAATGGTTGATTTTATTGCTTAATTGTTTTATTACTATGTGATTTATAGAGTATATAAGGATGGAGAGAAGTTATGTTCTTTGTAACCTGATGAAGCGCACGTTTGATGTGCGTGAAAGCGCTCGTTTCTTCTACTAATTAAATCAGTTGTTGTTTTATTTCGTGGTGGTTCCAGTGTCTTTCTTATTCTGGGCAGGAATAAACAAACTACTCCACCCAGGCCAAACTGCCACTACACCCCCTTCAGCTTCCCAACAAAAATCTCCAGTAGACATTGTTAATAATGTTAACAGCTTCTTCACAGAGACTATCCAGTCTCTAGCCAGCCAACTCTCTCCCAATGGCTCTAATTCTAATGCAGCCACACCCAGTACCCAAACATACTTTACCTTCCAACCTGTTCCTACTCAACTTATTCATGCCCTACTTAAGAAACTAAGACCCACCACCCTGGCTGCCGACCTTCTCCCAGCAGACTATCTGCAAAAGGCTACCGACACCATAGCATACCCCATCTTAATCTTGATCAATAGAGCTATATCTGAAGCAACTGTACCCACTATATGGAAAATCTCCCACGTCATACCTCTCCATAAAGGAGGCAGTTCCACTGAACTGTCAAACTTTAGACCCATAGCTATTCTGTCACCTCAAGCTAAAATTATGGAGAAGTATGTACGCATACAGCTCATACACTACCTCACACAGAACAAGCTGTTGTCCAAATTTCAACATGGCTTTAAGCCACACCACAGTACTACTTCTGCCCTCCTCTCTTTCTCTAAGGTCATTAACCACAACCCCAATAATAACAAACTATCCTCAGCACTCTTTCTAGATCTATCCAAGGCTTTTGACATGGTTGACCACAAAATGCTTATAAATACCTTGAAGGCCTTCTCCTTAAACAACCATGCACTCCAATGGTTTCAATCCTACCTGCAGGGCAGGCAACAGGCAGACCTATGGCAGGACAAGCTATCATCTCCCCCAGGGCTTGATACTAGGACCCCTTCTTTTCTCCATCTTTATCAACGACCTTCATTCAGTCATCCCAGATGCTACCTGCATTCAATATGTGGATGACTCCACCCTGATTTCTTCTGACACCTCACCAGCTACTTTATTCACATTAACCCAAAAATACCTTCAATACAGTGGAAAAATGGCTCTCCAATCAACATCTAATCCTAAACCCCAACAAAACTAAGCTGCTCCTCTTCTCACCCACACGCAGGACCCCCCTACCATCCTTCAACATAACTGCTAACAATGGCAATATCATCTCCCCAGAAGCCCAAACTAAACTACTAGGTGTCGTAGTTGATAACCTGACGTTTGATGCGCATATTAATCAAACTATCAAAACCATTAATAAAAAACTTGGCTCTCTTTACAGAATCAAACCTTTCCTTACCCCACTTGCTAGAACTGCAATTGCCCATTCCCATCTACTATCAACTGTTCTCTACGCCTCACCTCTATTCTCAAACTTAAGCAAAACAGATCTTAATAAACTATCATCCTGATATAACCACATTGCTAGATTTGCTACTGGCACAGCCTACCAGGCACACCACTGTCACAACCTAAATCGCCTAGGATGGCTTGAACTGCCTAGCCTACTGCAGTTCAACCAGCTAATAATGGCACATAAAGTCATTTACCAACCAGAAAATACACCTGCGCTAAAAAATATTATCAGCCCCTACACCAGCACCCGGCCACTGCGATCATCCACTAGACTCCTAGTTCAAACATACAAATCCAACTACTCAGCTGGGGACTCTCTGTTTGCCAACTCTGCTGGAAAAACATGGAACAGACTCCCAGCTGACCTGACCCTAGGACCCGCACTAACTCGATTCAAAAACAAACTCAAGAAATACTTCAAAACTCATTGGTTATGTCCTTGCACTAACCCCGACTAGTGACCTCTCTATTACTAAGGTGCCTTACCTTCAACAACTTCTAACTTTTTTCTACCACACCATTTCGGGAGGAGTCAATTGCATAACTGCTGCTCAATGTGAGTTAAACCTGAATGTAATGTTATGTATACACAACTCTGAAAATAATGTTATGTTTTGTAAAGTGTTTTATAATAAGTTAGTACTATATGTGCTAAATGCTGGTATTCCTTATGACTGTAATCTGCTTGAAATTAGCATTTACTAAATGTTCAATGTGTATTATTATCTTGGAGCTTTTATCCTGGGCCTCCGCTGAAAATGGACATATATCCAGTCGGACTATCCCGGTCAACTAATGTAAAATAAAATAAATAAATAAATCTAGCTAGGCTGGCAGCCTCTCAGTTTATCACAATAAATAATAAAATAAAAAAACATGAGAATACTAAATATCAAAATACAATAAACATCAGAGTTTCAATCACAGGAGAAATAAAAATAACACAGTTGGACAGATTCAAATAGATGGAGAAAAACAATATTCAACTAATCTCACTGTATTTCCTGACTGTCTAAAGAATAAGTGTTCCCTAGCTACCTTAATTAATACAGTAAGGCAAGATTAGATGCTGGTATGCTTACTTCCACAAGGCAAGGTGATGAGCTTCCAACTACTGAACTGAACTAATCTGACTATGATAACTGTAACAGATTTTTATATCAAGCGCCAAAGAAAATAAAACAAAACAAGCTGCTGTGTAAGTTTCATCCTCTCAGTGCTGGTAATAGAATGTCATCACATTTGATCACCTGACTCTTGTACAGTACACACACACAGCTGTTCTAAGATCTGTTGTAGTACCTGAAATTATAGAACAATTTCAAAAACTTCTACTCTTCCCTTCCAGAATTCTTTGTTTAAGCATAAACATTTAATCAGTTATAACAACACTCCTGAAATATTTTTACAAAAGCATCTGTACAAGTCAGTGTGATAGTCAAATGACACAAAACTATCTACAAAACTCCAGCTAACTCTGCTGGCATATGTTACACATGCACTGCCCTATTCTCCCTGGCACAGATGGCAACACCTCACATTGTCATAGGCTGGAAGGCTGAAAAGTGGATTACCTACTTTAGCCTCACTGCTGATGCATGAAAACCAAAACAAAATAAAGGAAATGCTGGAAAGAAATTGGCAGGACAAAATGCATTGGTGGTAGAAACTGCAAAGGACTTCAAGATTTAAGACAACATAAAAATTCAGAAGCCAAAAAAATCATGCAGCCTGAAGCTGAAATTGTTAGTATTGCAGCTAAGCCAATATCTCATGTAGTTAGCGTGAAGAAAAGTTGGGCATTTGTAAAGAAAATTATGCTAAATCTGCTTTCAGTAAGATGAACAACCAGACATTAATAACCAGTTTCATCACAAGAAAATAGAGACTGAAACTGTGATGCTAAAGGGCTGTAGAGAGGGACTTAAGTTGTATCACCAAATGGAGCTTAGTAAAGCCAGATTTGTCCCAACATTGACAGCAGCAGTTGAATAATCGTGTTAAATTCTTCAGACAGACTGGAGTGTTGAAGAAGCCAGACAGATATAGTATTTTTCCAGAGGTAAAAGTGATTCAAAACTCTGAAAAGTTCATCCGATTTTAGATGCAAGGTGTTTTATACGGGTACATGGCTTTAATGGTTGTTTTTCTTTCGGCTTTTCCCGGTTAGGTGTCACCACAGCAGAACTCTGGTCTGCTAATGATTGGCAGTCGATTTTTATGGTGCCGAGGTGCCAGCCCGACGCCCAACCTTCAACGAAGGCACGCCCATTCACGCATGTCTTTTGAACGCCACTCGACCGCGAAGAGGACATGCAGACTCCACACAGAAGGTGCTCCAGCCGAGAATCAAACGGGAGAACCTCTTGCTGTGAGGCAACAACGCTACTGCTGCACCACCGCGGCTTCACTTTAATGGTAATAAGCTAATTATTGTAATTAGCATATCATGAGGTACACACTTCTTCCAAAGAATTCAGCTAAAATACAGATCTCATGGAACTGAGACCACATTTACTGTGTCTGTTATTTCCAAAGCTTACTGGCATAAAACAGGATTCCACATTCATAAACATATTACATACTTGCTTAAATGCATTTTGCACACAATGTTCAGTATGACAACCTGTCAACAGGTGATGGCAGTTTGCACAAAGGAATAAAGCTCTGAATTGTTAGTAAGATGCTTTCAGTAACCAAATGTACAGGATTTGATTCCTTCCACCAAGATTTGCCTGCAATGTGACTCTGAGCAAGTCTCTTTCACACACTCCAAGACAGACCTGATACCCCCCAACCACAACATGACTGACAAGAGTATCATACCCTTGAACTTAGGGGTGGGAAGTTAATTTTTATTGTAACTGCTGGATGTAACTTGAGTTTAGCTCTATTTAGTTAAGACATGAAGCTAAGTCTTTCAATAACACCAAGCTAAACAAGTCTACAGCTCTTGAAAACAGTTTAATAGATGAAAACTTATCTTTCACTTTATTTGTCAACTAAAGACTCCTTTTATTTCATCCAAACTGTGTTTTTATTTTCATTTGGTCAGTGATATAGCTTACTGCATAGAGTTGTTGAGCTTCTGAATAAAGAAAACCTACTAGACATCTTTTACATAAATTTCTAGCTCAGCATAAACTAATGACTACTTATGTGCAAAAAACGTGGATTTTTAATAATCTAGAAAATACTGGTAATTGGCTGGTCAAAGTTAATTTTATTACTGGCTTCTGAAGTGAAGGAAATTTGATGGTTTAATGATCATAAGAATGATTTATGGCAGTGAGTGACACAAGCAGAGGGGAAAAAAGACAACAATGGCATATCTGAGATAACAGGGGGTTACTGACAGGAGTGGAGATCTACGCTGGCATCCACATATTTATTTTCTACCCAAAACTGATATTATGAGTTTTTTGACTGAGAAAGCTTAAAGCCTGACAAGATTTGTTGTCTTTATAGAATGTATTAGAAAGGATTCACACCAGTTTATAGCTTACTAACCAGGTCATATGAGAAGCTGACCAGTACAAATGTTTTATTACTATAGTCATAGATAGTATTTCATTTAAGCATGTTTTTGTTTGCATATTAAAAAAAAAATAAAACATCTTTTAAAGGGAAAGAATAAGTAGCATTATTTGCTTTCTGTATTTCAAAAGGTGACAGTTTTTTTTATTTTATACTGAATTACAAAAATATTCCTTTACAATATGATGTGAAACAAGTGATTTAGAGTTCCATATGTTATCTTCTTTTACTCTACAAGTTTGTGTCAACATCCTCTCCTCCCTCTCTATTTAGCCTTACTGCAACATTTAAGTTTAATAAATATATTCAGCTTATCAAGTGTGTGGCACAAATACCTCTTGTGAGATTCCTGAGTGAACAAAAAGGTGGAAGCTGCCTCATCAGGCAAACTGTTTGCTATGTCATATCTCTCTCTCTTATGAAATGTTTTTTAACTGGCTTGGCATCAGCCCCATCATCTCATCCTCATCAGATGAGGATCAGAAAATATTTTCAAAAGGCAAACTGGCCAGTCAGAAGAGGCAGGAATGGAGTGTGGAGTTTGCATGTCTTCCCTGCATTCTTGTGGGTTTTCATCAGGTGATTCATTTTCCTCCTATACTCCAGAGACATCCTGTTCCATGAATTGGTGAGCCCCCAAACTTCCCATCGGTGTGTGGGTGTGTGTGTGTGTGTGTGTGTGTGTGTGTGTGTGTGTGTGTATGTGTGTCTGTGCTTGCGTGTGTGTTCGTGTGTGTGTGTGTGTGTGTGTGTGTGTGTGTGTGTGTGTGTGTGTGTGTGTGTGTGTGTGTGTGTGTGTGCGCGTGTGCATGCATGTGTGTACATATATCCTGTGATGGACTGTCCTTATCTGTCCTGCATCCACTGGGTGCCAGGGCATGCACTGGCTCCTCCATGACCACGAACTGGATAAAGATGGCATTGCAGAATGAATTAATGAAAGAGACAACAGGAAGCATGACACAACCAAAGATGTGTAACTTCCTGGTCTAGGTTGCTACCTGTCTAACTTCTTCACTACTCCAGTGACTCAAGGTCCAATACATAATAGAAACATCCATGACTCTAGATCCTTAATGGTCTAAGGAGATGGCTGAATGTCAGGATCATCATCATAGGGCTTAATGACATAGCAGAGTTTGAGTACACTTGCATAAACTTTTTACTAACCCTTAGCATGCAATAACGCTGTACGCAAACTGGAAATATGCTACTATATGCTGGCTACTAGGATGCCTGAGATCATCAATTATTTGCACTTTGTGCTCTGTTCCAGAGGAGCAGTTTATGAGCCACTACTATTGAGCAGCCCCACAACAGCTCAGGCCATACCTTTCTCACAAGATGGGAAAACTGATCTTCAGTCACTAAGTCTCATCTCCCTGGCATGCCAACAGAGCAGTCAATGCCAAAATCTCTAAGGCTGCACACAGCTGTGATGCTGGAGATGGCAGGATCAGCCTGGCAGGTATCAAAAGTGGTATTTACAGTCTAAATTACAAGGGTTGGAAGGACATGATACCACAAAAGAAAGTTACTAGACATTAAAGACTGAACTAAACAAGATAAGAAAATCCAGCTCTAGTCCAAGAAAAGAGGCTAACATTGCAAAGTTACTGCAGAATGACATACACCTTAGACTTCTTTTCCTTTTTACTTTGTTTTTTTTTTAACTCTTTTCTCCAGCATCTGCTGCTCTAATCTTGCCCATTCATTTTCCCACAGGGCAAGAGACAATTATGACAGGGCATCATTCTTGCAGCCATAAGGAGATTTTGCAGTAAGCTCTAGCTCCCAGACAAGCTTCAGCAAGTGTTTAATAGGTGATGTAACCGTTTAGCAACCCTGCACCCATTGCAAGTATATGTCACATGGGAGTGGTGCTGGTGTCCACTAGGGATTCAATAAGTAGAAGGAGTAAGCATGAGAGATGTCTTTCTTCCCATTCCCAGTGAAAGGTGTACAGATATAGCCTTATTATTCTAGTATGACTCCTCCCCCTCTCTCCAGCTAACTCATCAGTGTCCAGGTCAGTAATCAGACCAGAGCTGTGTGTGTCATAGGCCTCAAGATTCTCTTCATCTTTTTTTTGCATTGTTTTTATGACACCCACAGTTAGCTTTGGGGGTCTTCTTGCACCTGCAATTATCTCTTTATCTCCCAACATCTGCTACTGGGCTTCTTCATGACATTCACACTTCATTGCCTGAATATAACATATACTGGGATATGAACTCATGCTCCAAGAGAATCTGAGTTTAGCACACCTATCTTATTCCAAACGTAGTGAGGATCAGGTTGTAGTCTGCATAGCTGCACTGGACTTGGAGGACTCCTCAAAAAGGGAAGCAGGGTAGTTTTCCTTACTAAAAGGTCAATGCCACAGTCTTGCTCACATCCACACACCTACAGATATGATTTGCTGGCCATTTTCCAAACTCCTTATCAAAATAAAAATTCTGCACTCTCCCTTCCTTCCATCCCAAACTTACTTCATTGGTTCTACAGCGCAAATTGTGAGGCTTCATTTTACCTGTCTTCTTCAATGATTTACTTGCTGTCACATGCTTAGTTATAGCCCACTTAACTTTCCATCTTAAAGCAGGACAGAAGTAGCACTGACTTTTTTAAAGAAACTGAAATGGAGTTATTTACAATAGTCATAAATGAAAAACATGAATAACATTTATGGTGTAGATTTCTGTGAAACTGAAGAACAATGTATGTTATTATCTGATTAGTTCTAACCCCTTTATATAATGGAAAACTGTGCATATTACCAAATCATGTGGTAAGAGGTTCATTCTGTAGCATACTGGCTGCTTAGAAAACCACTGTTAAAGTGATGCATACTAACTGCTTTGTGTGATAATGTTACACATTACTGGCATCAAAGGCACAAATTTCTTCACACAGTTATCCAGACAATGCAAACATGCTTGATGCGGACTCCAGAAAGGTACCATATTAATTATTTCACCCTGCCATACTGAGAGGACATTGTATCTTTGGTTAGTAAATCTGAACACTGTACTTCAGCAGAACAGATTACAACCACATTTAGTCAATCAACTGAATAAAAGTGTATAGAAAAAAATTTCACTTACCCCTAAGACACCAAATCTTTCACAGAAAGTCCAGCCACATAGAAAATCTATCTCATAATTATGATTGAGAACTACAATCGCATTCTCCTTCCCAAACTTTTTATAGCTCTCTGGGTCTGTGTGAAGTGTACAATCAGTTCCTGACCACCACTCCAGGAGCATCACCAGCTCTAGAATAAAAGAGAACACACACAATTATATTAGTCTCTTGATAAATTAAGGGACAACTCCACCTACGTTAAGTTTTCCTAATACATAGTACTTTTTATTCTCTTTAATCCAAACTAAAGCATGGCACATAAAGAAAATGATATCCCCTCTCTCTCTGAACTGTGCCTTGCCTTGACTATGCACTGCTTGTGCCCACCATTTTGGCTATGTACAGAGACTTTTAGTGAAGGAGTAGGAAGCTAAAACAGAGCATTTATAACCCTAACACTACAAGCTATCAGATTAGCAAAAATGTCTGTATAGGATTTTGAAACTAAAAAAAAATATTGTGAACACTGTCAAGTAATTTTAAGGATGGATTTTCAGACAGATAATCAGCATAAACTCTAAATTAGAGACCAGTTCAGCCTGTAATAAAGGCTAAATAATATAATTAAGCATTTATTTCTGACAGCTTTAGCACTCATGGGGGCTTGTTAATGATGAAAATCAAAAGATTACTGATGCTATCAGTAAAAATGCTCAAGAACAGCAGAAATTCAGAATACTACCAGTACAAATTGATGAGACAAGAGAACATCCACAGGAAGCATTCTGGCAAGAAGTCACACCAGTTGTAAACAAAAATCACATTAAAATGTCAGTACGGTTTGGATATAACACATACCTCTCATCTGTCCAGATTTTCATAGAATGTCCAGATTTTTGTCTTATATTTTTTGGTATGCCCCTCTCAAAATTTGTGTTTTTCTGGCAAACTACAGAGGATTGAAATCACTAAATAATGATATACATGTGTGTTTCAGACTGCATGTCATTCAGAAAATGCAAGCTAACACAAAACATGTTATTCTAACAACATTCTAAGTTGCTATAAGCAGTATGGTTCTGTAGCTCAGGGGTTAGAGCACTAGTCTAGTAAGCCAGGGGTCATGAATTCAAATCTCATCAGAGCCTGTGTTTCCCTTCTTCTTTTGGGAGGGTGGCTTAATGGCGAAGGTGTTTGCCTCACAAACACAAGGTGCAGGGTTTGAGTCTCACAAGGGATAATTGGCTAGGCTTAAAATGGCTCGCAAGGGCAGTTAGCTTAGTCCTAAAACTATGAACTATTTAAAACCTGTCCCCATTTTTGAATATTTGTCCCCCATTATTTAAGGCTTTGTCCAATTTCTTGTGTTAGGAAGTTGAGAGGTACAGTACAACATAATAAGCAACAAAAACAACATAATACAAATCACTCAAGAGAGATGAGCAGACATTAACACTACATATATCCACAAATGATGAAAATATGTTTTTCCCAGTTTCAAGATATACTTGTCTACAAATCTGCAGGTGTGTCACATTAATAAGTATAACTACTTCAGTTAATTAGCAATGACTAATACAGAGGATAATGAGCATGTGCCTGATCACAACTAAGTTATTATATGTTTGAGAAATGGTTATAAAGGAGTTCACCTCAAGAGCGATGTGAACCTTGACATCCAATGTGAGAACATACTTACTCTACAGGAGACACATGATCATAAACCTTTGTTGTATGTGGAGTTTTTCTTGCTCCTTACATTACCCATTGCACAGAGAAAAAATATACGAATGTAAATGTTTTACAGCTTTGAAAATTATGATATAGGGCTGTCATAATTATCTGTAGTACACAGAGCTTCCAATGTATAACATGTACTATAAGAGCAGAAAAGGAAATGTAGGAACACAAAGTGTTTTATAGCTTTAAAAGCTGTAGCACACTTACTGCTTCTTCACAGACGGTGGTAGTAGTAAAGTGTATCTATGATCTTGTAACAGCTATAAAAGCTTTATTATACAATGATAGGTCATTGTTAATCAAAAATGAGCACATTGACAGGACAGACCAACCAACGTGCCCACTGTAAATCGAGCATATACTGATGGAAAAAAGTCTGGCCGCTAAAGTACCATTTATCAACCAGACTTTTCTTTTCATATATGCTACAGAGGCATACCTCTCAACTGTCCAGATTTTCACAGAATGTCCAGATTTTTGCCTATCGGTCTGTTCCTGATAACATTTGTGGTCTTCTGACAAATTACAGAGGAGTAAAATCCACAAATAATGACATGCGTTTGAGTTTCAAGCTTCATATCCTTCAGACAATGTCTGGAAACCTTAGTCCCATACGCATGCACAGTACATTAACAAACACAGAAGGATAGGAAAGCAACACAGAGGAACATTACGGCACTGTCATACAAAGACATTACTTCAGAAATGTAAGTAATTTCTTTCTTAAATAATGTCGCTGTATAATCACAATAACAACCTATGGGTGTGGGTAAATCCTGATATACCCACACCCAGTCATAGGTTATTGCTTAAATATGCATTCTGCGTGCTTTGAAATACTCAAAAAAGCATGGTGGAGCAACATGTTATTTTTAGCTTCCCAGTGTTGTTATGTGCTAGCTGCTATTTATGCTTTGATGAGAGAGTAAAACATAACAGCTCTGAAAGATGATTAGCAAAACTTTGTCATGCACGTTCCTTAAATCAGAAAGCATCTTAACAATGTCATCTTTTTCCCAGGTTTGGAGTGTAATTGTGGTACTCCTATATACTGAAAGTGTAATCAGTAAAGCAATTAGTAAGCACAGTAGCCTCTCTATTTGCAGTATTTAGCTATTCACAGAAAGTACAGTTTTGTACCTACCATAAATGTAGATGTTCGAGTGCTAATACAGCTGCAGTCATAACAGATGGGTTCTCCTGCCGTCAGGCGGGTCCTCGGTCGGCCGAATTCCAAAGTCTAGGTCCGGCGTCAGATGTCGTCGCTTCTTCCCTGACGTCAGTGCGACAGGGGTATAAAAGAACCAGCCGACGCCATTTTCTTCAGTTTTTCTTGCCCCAGATGTCAGGTGCCCCCAGAAGGAAGGCAAAACATAAATTTATGTAATAGTGCAATGCAATATAATCAAAAAACAGTAGTTGCAAGCAAATACACCATAAAAGAATACCCCAATGAGGTTGTATGAGGAGGTGTTAGCCATTAGGCCTGTCCCAAGAGGGGAAGGAGGGAGGGAAACCTGGACTGCAGCTGTATTAGCACTCGAACATCTACATTTATGGTAGGTACAAAACTGTACTATGTTCATTGTGCATACAGCTGCAGTCATAACAGATGGGTAGAATCCCAAAGCTAATAAAGGGGTGGTAGGCACTAAGTGGAACTAGGAAGAGCCAGGATGCCCTGCAAGACTGCAGTGGCAAAGCCCGCTCTAGTTTTGGAGTATAATGGTAGGTGATAGTGCTTGGAGAAAGTATGTACAGAACTCCAAGTGGCTGCTTCCAAAATATCTTTGGTAGGAACCCCCCTGAGGAAAGCTGCAGAGGTAGCTGTGGCCCTTGTGGAGTGAGATCTGATGCCTGTAGGTACAGTTTTACCATGAAAAGAGTAACAAAAGCGTATGCAGTGGGCTATCCATTTTGAGATTGTCTGTTTGGAAATAGGCTTCCTTTGAGCACCTGTAGCATAGGACACAAAGAGTTGCTCTGATTTTCTGAAAGGCTTTGTTCTGTCCAAATAATAACGGAGCTGTCTGTGTATGTCCAAGGAATGTAGTAGTCTCTCCCCTTTGTTTTGTGGATTAGGGTAAAAGGTAGGTAAGTGGATAGCCTGATTCAAGGCTACCCTGGATACTACCTTTGGCATAAAGGAAGGATTGGTTCGTAAGGAAACTCTGTCCTGATGGAAAATGATGAAAGGCTGTACAGCCATGAGGGCTTGTAGTTCTGAAACCCTGCGTGCTGAGGTGATAGCCAGAAGGAAGGCTGTTTTCCATGACAAATATTGCAGTTCTGTTGAAGCAGCTGGCTCAAAAGGAGGCAGGGTCAGTTTTTCTAGAATGAAATTGAGGTCCCAAGCAGGTACTGGTTGCTTCCTTGGGGGTTTTATATTCTTAGCCTCTCTGAGGAACTGTCTTAAGAGAGGGTGAGAGAATAAAGGAGGATCAGTGTTGTACTCTGCAGAACTGGCTGAGGCATGGATTTTGATGGAGGAGAATGAAAGTCCACTGCTTAGCATCTCAGCTAGGTACTGTAATATTTGAGGTAAATTCAGTATTCCAGGATTCTGACCCTTTTTCTGATTCCAGGCACAAAACCGTTTCCATTTTGTGGAGTAGGCTTTTCTAGTAGAAGGCCTTCTGGCCTCCAAAATGACATCCTGCACCTCCTTGGAGAGTAGGGTCTGTTGTGAATTTAAGGAATCCTCCATGCGGCTAGATTGTTTTCAGCTGACTGTGAAGAGTTTTGAAGTTGTGCTGAGTCAGTAGAAGAGGCATTAGAGGCAGGATCCATGGTGGGGAATGCGTCAGGCTCCTCAGGAGTGGGTACCAGTGCTGTCTTGGCCAGTCTGGAGCAATGAGAATCATCTTTGATCTGTCTGCTCTGGCTTTTAATAGAACTTTGGGCAGCAGAGGAAGAGGTGGAAGGGCATAAACTGTCATTGTTGTCCAACTGAAAGAGAGTGCGTCCACTTTCCAGGCCTTTGGATGAAAGGTCCTTGAGCAGAATTTTGTCAATTGGTAATTTCTGTGGGTGGCAAAGAGATCTATGTCTGGCCTTCCCCATGCTTGAATTATCTTTGTAAAAACTTGAGGATGCAACTTCCATTCGTGTGGATCTGTCATATTTCTGCTCAGGTTGTCTGCCAGCATGTTTTCCTTGCCTGGCAGGAACTGTGCTTGAAGTTGGATTTATAATTCCAGAGCCATGTTCCAAAGAGACATGGCTAGCCTGCATAGGGGGTATGAATGGGTTCCTCCCTGTTTATGTACCACATCACTGTGGTGTTGTCTGTCCTTATCAATAGCTGGCCTGGATGCAGTAGGTCTTTGAAAGCCATAATAGCATTTATTACTGCTAGCATTTCCTTTTGATTGATGTGTAGGTGCTTTTCTTTTTGTGACCATTTGCCCTGAATGCACCGATCTGTCATGTGCGCCCCCCAGGCGTAGTCCGAGGCGTCTGTTGTGATGACTTGATTTGCTTGAGGCTTGCAGAATGAGAGACCTATGTTCCTTTGGCATGCTTGAGCCCACCACAGAAATTCCTTTTGAAGACATGGAATCAGTGGTATAATTGTTTCCAAACTGTGGCTGTGTTGTGACCATTGAAGTTTCCTCATATGCAGCTTTGCACATGGGATTAGCAGGATGCAAGATGCCATGAATCCCAGAGCCTGCAGGATTTTCCTTGCAGTCAGCCTGTTGAAGGTTGCCAGTTTTCTGAAGTATTGAGTTAGTTGCCCTTGTTTCTCTGGCGTGAGGTAGGCCATCTGGGTGTTTGTATCCAAGCTGGCACCCAGGAAAATTATTGTTTGAGAGGGTATTAGTCTTGATTTCTTTTTGTTGACTGTGTATCCCAGAGAATTCAACAACATTATTACAAACGCCAGGTGTTTCAGAAGAGTGTGTTTGCTGTCCGCTTGGATCAGGCAGTCGTCCAAATATGGGTATATTTGTATCCCTTGAAGTCTGCAGAAGGCAATTACTGATGCCAGGCATTTCGTGAACACTCTGGGCGCAGTAGATAAGCCAAAGGGCAATGCAGAGAATTGATAATGGGTTGAACCTGCAAGAAATCTGAGGTATCTTCTGCAATCTTGTATGATTGGGACATGCAGGTATGCCTCCTTGAGGTCCAATGTTACCAGCCAAGAATCCTTGCCCAGCATGGGAAGAAGCTGCTGTAATGTGAGCATCTTGAATTTTGGCAGTAAATATGTGTTTAGGATGGATAGGTCCAAAATAGGTCTCCAATCTTTGCCCTTCCTTGGTACCAGGAATAGTCTGGAATAAAAACATTGACCCTGTTCTTGTGCAGGTACCTCTTGAATAGCTTTTATGTCCATGAGATCTGAAATTTGTTTTTGTGCCTCTGCCCTTTGATTGTGTGGCAGGTTTGGCATGCCTCTCATTTTTGGAAGGGTGTGAAAGTGGAATCTGTAGCCTCTGTCTATAATGTCCAGGATCCAGTTGTCTTTTGTGACAATATGTCAATTTTTCGAAAATAATGCCAGTTTTCCGCCTAAAGGTGCTGCCATTTGAGCCTTGCTTGGCATGCAAAGGGGAAAGTCATTGGGTCTGCTTTCTGAATGGCTGTGAACTATCCTCACCACCTCTTGGTGTAGGTGCTTGCCATTGTCTGCCTCTAAATGATCCTTGAGATTGCCCTCTACCCCTCGGGCGCCTGTATCTACCTCTTTGAGGTCTGTCCGTGGCTGGAAAGGACCAATTCTTTGAAGGCCAATTTCTACTGAAACGTGGAGGTTGTACCTGTAAGAAATCTTTCACTGTTTGCATTGATTTTGCCTTTTCCTCCATTTTCTTTAATACCTCCTCAGCTTTAACACCAAACAATACATCTTTTTGAAGAGGTGCATCTAGTAATTTAGCTTTGACATGATCTGGTAAGGTTTGCTCTTTGAGCCAAGCATGTCTACGTATGACTGATCCTGTAACAGCAGCTCTACATGAGGCCTCTAAGGCATCAAAACCACATTGCAAGGTATGTTTGCCCACTTGCTCTGCACTACGCAGCAAATCCTGCAGCTCCTTCAACTCTGGTTGTTCAGGTTGTGACATTTTGCTTTTCAACTGAGATAACAAAAACTGTTGATACTTTAACATATGGAACTGACAGTTTAATGCCCTCATGGTTAAGGTGGCCGAGGTGTATACCTTTTTCCCCCACCTTTCTAAAGCTCTGGAATCTCTCTCTGAAGGTAATGGATTTTTGGCAGTGGAGGCCTTAATTCCCTTGGGACCTTGTGAAATAGTTTCTGGGTCAGCCGCATGGCTTTTGTATAGGAATTGGTGTGAATCAGGAACCCGGTAATACCTGTCAGGCTTGACTGGAGCTGGAGGTAAAGAATCTGGGTTAAGGCTGGCCTCTGAATACACATCATCTAGTATGTCTAAGACAGGAGGTATAGCCAGAGGCCTGTGCTGAGGGAGCAAGAGGAAATCCCTGAGCCTTTTCTTGGAGTCTGAGTACTCTTGGCCTTCCCAGTGGAAGTGTTCCCTCAAGGTATGCAAGGTTTCCCCAAAAGAGTAATCCTCAGGGGGGGAGACAGAGGGAATGGACTCCTCTGCATCAGAATCTTCAAAAGTGGAGTATGAATGTTCCTGGTCCTCAGAATGTTCTGAAGTAATGGAGGCCTGGTCCGAGGAAGGGTATTCTTCCTCCACTCTGGGCCTTTTGTCCGAGGGGGGTTGTGAACCCCTGATAAGAGTAATCAAATCCTCGGCCATTTTGAGCATCTGCTTTTTAGGCATGGGGCCTTGAGAGGGGCCCTGTGGAACTTGTCTTTTAGAATGCATGGCTGCTTTAGATTTAGTGTAAGCCTTAATGGAAAAAGAAGAAGAATGCCTGAAGACACCTTGAGAGGTGGCAGGCCTGTCTAAACTCTGAGTTTCCCCGCCAAGAGTGGCTTCGGTATCTGTAGTCGGGGCGTGGGCCGAAGAGCCTGCGGCCTCGGGCACAGAAGACACCGCTAATGAAGTGTCATCGGTAGTCAGGGGCTGCGTAGGCGCCTCGCTGAGAACCGAAGCACCTGTAGTCGGCTTTAGCGTGGTGTCGGTAGAAGTCGCGGACCTCGTATGTCGGTCCTTATCTTTGCGTCTTTTACTCAAAACTGGAGTCGGAGTATCCGACGACATAATGTAATTAAACTTTTTGCCAAAATAGTGTTGGGCGAACTCCGCCCAACGCTTAATAGTGCGTCTGTTTAATGTAGCACAAAAATGACAGGCCGAGACGTCGTGGTCTGGGCCTAAGCAAGGAATGCAGAGGGAATGGAAATCCTTATGAGGTATTTGCTTCCCACATGAAATGCAATTATTAACTTTGTCTGACATCGGTCTAAGGCAAGAAAAGTTTCCCCAACGGGGTACTTAGCTTTCAAGAAGTCTTCGGTTGAAAAATATTCGTAATCTCAGGAGCTGGCCGACCGGCACTTGCGAACTGCTTCTGCTTCGGGCACCGCGCGGCAAGAAAGACTGGGGAAAATGGCGTCGGCTGGTTCTTTTATACCCCTGTCGCACTGACGTCAGGGAAGAAGCGACGACATCCGACGCCGGACCTAGACTTTGGAATTCGGTCGACTGAGGACCCGCCTGATGGCAGGAGAACCCATCTGTTATGACTGCAGCTGTATGCACGATGAACATCCACAAAGAATTCTACAAGATCCATCCAGACTCTGCTACACTTTGCTGTGAAGGAAAGGTTAGTTTGCTTTTATTTTTTGTATTACTGTATTGCCTTTCTATATTTTGAATACTGTAGTTTGTTTTCTTTACCTTGTGTTTTGCTTGCATATTAAAACTTCAAAAGAGACCACAGCTCTCTCTGTTCTGAGTCAGGCAGAATTTTTTTCCGCCCTCCCACCCATTTAAGTTGTCTTGTTAAATACCACTGTCTTTCTAGTTGCCCGCCTCTTATGTTAATCTGACCATATATCTCATTTATCTCTACTTTCACTGGCTTATGTGAGTAATCACAAAATCATCATTTTTGAAATCCCACCCTTCAATTATTTAAATTTATTGGCCATCCTACAGTATTTCATAGTACCAAAATACAAAAGTGACCACCCCTTTCAATCCATCTTGCTGTTTTAAAAATAGTACCTCTCCACTAAACCTTAACTTTTTAAACAGGTAAAACTCAAGTTACCTACTTTCACATCTAACTTCTCTAGTGCATACTGCAGAGTGCATTCTTTTCAATCTTACCTTTAAGCATCCCTGTGACTAGCACTTTCTCTAATACCTGCTGGAAAGCACTAGGAAGCCTTAAACTCATACAAACACTGAACTCTCCTTGTTAACAAGGAGAAATTAATAGTAGGCACTAAACAGCCTATAATTGCAAAGTACCTTGCTAAGGAAACAGCTCCTATACTTTACAAAGAAAAAAAAAAAAAGCCCCAAACCAGGCATATCCAAGGGTCAGCTTCCGGTGATTTCTCCTGTCCACCTGGTGAATCTGGGCATACTGGGGCAATGCAGCAATTGCCTCATGTACACAGACAACCCACTCCTCCTACCACCCAACACTACAACCTGTGAGAGATGCACTTACATAGCCAAAATGGAAGCAAAGCTCTCCACCCAAGATTGTGCTAAACAGTCAAGAGAAGGTTAACACCCACACTACACCTCAAGCAACACATAGCCCTTCTAAACCCGCACCACCAACACCCACATATAGCAACACTAAATCCACATATGCAGAGGCCCTAAACTGTAGCCCTGCCCAAGCAACAAAGACCTCTGAAGCTGAAACGCAAACAAACACCAATCACAACCAATGTGTCACATAGTTCACAACACCAGTGTGCCACCCAGCAACAGCAACAGCCCCTAAGGCAAGACAATGTACCTAACACTTTAGTCATAGGTGACTCTATAGTCCGGCACACTGATGTCCCTCTCACCAGGTTGAATAAGGAGAAAATTACAGTCAGCTGCCTGTCAAGTGCCAGGATCCGCCACATAACGCATGCACTCAAGTCACTCCACAACAAGTACAAATATGACTCTGTCATTGTCCATGTTGGAGTGAATGACTTGAGACGTACCTCCCTGGACTACATGAAAAGAGACATGGAAGAGCTCTCGGATCATGTGGCCCAGGCAGGTATGACCCTAGCCCTGAGTAGCATCCTGCCTTCGCCCAGAATGATACCACAATATAAGGATAAAATGATTGACTTCAACAATTGGCTAAGCTTATGGTGTCATTCAAAGAGGATCCAGTATCTGTCTGCCTGGGACGACATGATTGACAGACCACGATGCTTTGCCAGAGATGGTCTGCACCTGTCGCCCTGGGATTCAGGTTACTGGCTAAGGCTCTTGCCACCCCTATAGTGCCTTTTTTAGGCAAACTTCAAAGGACAAAACCACCACCGTAACAGGTACAAGCATGCAAAATCTGAAGGTAATGCTACTCAATGCTAGAAGTCTAAACCTCAAAATGCACTCTCTCGAGGCACTCCTAAAAATGGAGAACATCGATATCATCTGTGCAGTAACTGAGACCTGGTTCAAGGCTCCAGAGAGCACCCCTGCAATACCAGGCTACAACTCTTACCACACTTTTCGGCCACCAAACCAGGACCGAAACACTAAAGGTGGAGGAGTGTCAATATTCACCAAGGATATTCACACCACCAGGCTAGTTGGCCAACACAATGTGTCTGAAATTCTCCAAGTGCAACTAACACTAGGTAATCCAAATTGTAGCTTGCTACAGATCCCCCACCATACCCCAAGATTCTCACTACACCTTTCTAAACATACTGGAAAATATTAAGATAGAACCAAACACCCTAATACTGGGTGATTTTAACTACCCTGCCATTAACTTTGAAAACTACTCATGTCCCAACACCTTTGCGCAATGGTTCTTGGAATTCATAAATTCCAACGCCCTGGATCAACTAATCCATAGTCCCACCAGGGGCTCCAATATCCTAGACCTGGTCATTACCAACATGGGAAATCAATGCTCCATACCTATGGTCACCCCCTCGTTAGTCAGGTCTGACCATAAGCTAATCACCCTTAACATCCACATCCCACCCCACCCCCAGTAAAGAAACCACCATAAAAACTTCTCCAAAGCCAACTTCATGCTACTCAAGTCAGAAGTGACAAACTTCATGACACCCATGCAGACAGGAACTGAAAGTTCAACTGCTGAATCCTACACTAAGGCACAGTACGAGCACATCCACTCATGCATGAATCGTGCCATCCCAAATAGAACCAAAATGCTCTCATCCAAAAAAGGAAGCCAATCTGGTGGTCCCCTGCCATAAACAAACTTTACAACAAAAGGAAGAAACTTTTGCAGAAAAGAGGAAAATCCCAGGATGCAAAAAAACTCCCTTACTAGCCTCAGTAAGAAACTGAGATGCCTCATAAAATCCTCCAAAGCTAGTTACGAAAATAAAATTGCCAAAGATTCCAAAGACAACCACAAAGCATTCTATAACTATGTCAAGAATCTAAATGGCAATGCTCAGATCTGCTCTGAGCTAAAACAGAATGGCATTAAATATACTGATCCAAAGGATATTGCCAATATCCTGGCAGATCGATTCAGTGCCAACTTCACCCCCCTCTCACCCCCTAAATGGCCCATCTCAATACCGGAAGATTGCCAAATTCCAGTAATAATGGCCACACAGGTACAAAACGCACTCTCTAAAGCCAAGAATACAGCATCCATGGGACCAGATGACATCCCGGGCTGTGTACTACATGAACTACAATATGAACTGGCACCTCACCTAAGTGTCAGCCTCACCTCAGGTTTCGTGCCCACTGAGTGGCGCAGAGCTACAGTTATCCCAATCCACAAGGGGTATCCACCTTGGATCCCGGAAACTACCGTCCCATCAGTCTGACAAGCCTTATCTGCAAGGCCATGGAGCGTATTACCATGGAACTTATAAACAAAGACATTGGCAACCTTCAAACACTGGACCCCACCCAGTTTGGGTTTGTGAAGGGCCGATCTTGTCTCCTGGACCTGATTGACTTCTTTGAATCAGTCTCCAGAGCCATGGACAAGGGTAAGGTGGTCCACACAGCCTATCTAGACCTTGCCAAGACCTTTGACACCATCCCCCACTCTGGAATCATAGATAAACTTACTAAGTTGGGCATTAATCCCTATGTCACCCAATGGGTTGCTAAATGGCTTACTGATAGAACCCACACTGTAAAAGTAGCCGACTCCAAATCCAGCTCCAGACAAGTGACAAGTGGAGTACCTCAGGTTCAGTCCTGGGGCCGCTCTTGTTTGGCATCTACTTCTCTGAAGTACAGGTCAACACTAAGGGACTCTGGCTAACAAAGTTTGCAGATGACTGCAAACTGGGAGCCATTATTGAATCCCAAATGATGTGGATACTCTACAAAAGGGCCTTACAGAAACAGATGCTTGGTGCCAGAGCCATGGGCTCAAGCTCAATGCCAAGAAATGTATTGTTATCCCTTTGGGAAAAAACATGTATCCATGAATTACCATATAGGTGGCAGTACACTAAACACAGAAAGTGTGATAAGAGACTTAGGGACACAGGTGGACAGTGGTCTCACCTTCGATAACCACATCGCCACAACAGTCAGGAAATCCTTCTATGTGGCACACCTCATCACGAAGGGCTTTTCATCCAGAAAAAAGGAGGTCATTGTCCCACTGTACTCATCCCTCATTAGACCCATTATAGAATACAACGCCCCATTTGGTATGTACCTCTCAAGACATCTGCAAAACTGGAAAGGCCTCAGAAATACCTCACTAAAAGAATCACAGGCCTAAAGCAGATGCCCTATGCTGACCGCCTTAAAACTCCAGCTATACTCTGTCGCATATCGTCTATTCAGAGGCGATCTCTGCTTAACATACAAGGCCATGTCAAACCCAGAGCTGTTGGACATGCTACACTTAAAGAAATCCCAATCCCTCAGAGCTACACGCTCCAGGGATCTAAACCTTGTCATCACAATAAACAAAACATGCTGGAGGGATAGGTTCCTGACCCAGAGACTCCCCAGACTCTGGAATAGATTGCCCATACATGTCAAGCAGAGTGCCTCTTTGGACCTCTTCAAGAGGAACCTTGACAATTGGATGGGAGAAAGGAAATTCACCCCAGGGATCACGTCAGTCGCCCTGCTAGACAGGGGTCCAGGAAAGTAAATAATGTGGGAAGAAATAGCCAGGGAATTGTTATGGCTAGGCTTGTATAGGCCCTAGGGCTAATAGCCTAGTACCAACCTATGAACCTATAATGATCACCTCTACAAAATCAGAAATTAGGAAAGACAGACTGATGCTTGCAAACATATTATAAATATAAGTAAAAAAACATTTATACTCATGACTAGAAATTGCTCACATAATTAATATCACTGGTACTGAATATGTTACATGACTTTATCACACATCTATGACCACTATTCAGCATGAGAATTTCGTCAGTTCACTTCCGTATGAAAAAAGCTCTTGAATGTCCACTTTAATTATACAAATTTTTCAAGGTAAAATAAGCAACATCAAATAAATATGTCCAAATATTAACTATTTATTCAAAACTATTTGAAATAAACAGAACAAAATTCACAATTTTACCTAACGGCATTCTCAGACTCAGTAATAAATATTATCATCCTTTCTAGACTTTAACAATGGATATTATAATGTAATAAATGACATGGTTATGAAACTAAGCTCAGATATAATCCTCAATGACCAAATAAATATGATCAGAACACCAAGGATGAGTTCCCTGATGCCATTACTTTCTGCATTCATGAACACACACAGGTAAAACAGAAATATGCAAGTAAATTCAAAACACAAAGAATGATGCCACAATATGAAGACAAGATGATCAATTTCAACAATTGGCTTAAGTACTGGTGTCATTCAAAGGGGATCCAATGCCTGTCAGCTTGGGATGATATGCTCGACAAGCCACGATGCTTCGCTAGGGACGGCTTGCACCTGTCACCCCTGGGCTTTCGGATATTGGCAAAGGCTCTTGCTACCCCCATAGTGCCTTTTTTAGGCAAGGCTCAAAAGACAAACCCACCTCCATAGCTATCACAAGGGATAAGAAACTAAGAGTAATGCTACTCAATGCCAGAAGTCTAAACCTCAAGATGCACGCACTCGAAACTCTCCTTAGCATGGAGAACATCGATATCTGTGCAGTAACAGAAACCTGGTTCAGGGCTCCGAGAGCACCCCAGCACTACCAGGTTATACCTCATACCATGCTTCGGCCCCAAAACTTGGACCGAACCACAAAGGAGGGGGAGTATCGATATTCATCAAAGATACCCACACCTCCAGGTTGGTGGCAAAGCACGAAGCATCAGAGACTATCCATGTGCAACTAACAGTGGGTAAAACTGCCTTCCAGTTTATAGCCTGCTACAGACCACCCTCCCAAACCCAGGAACCCCACTCGGCCTTCCTGAGAACACTGGAAAATATGAAGGTCTCTCCAAACACCATTATATTGGGCGACTTCAACTACCCAAACATAGACTGGGAGCATTACTCTAGCTCCAACACCCTAGCCCAAAGGTTCCTAGAATTTATAAACTCAAATGCTATGGAACAACTTGTTACCACTCCCACAAGAGGGAAAACATACTGGACCTGATCATCACCAACATGGGGACTCTATGCTCCAGACCAGAAGTGTATCCCTCACTGGTAAGATCAGACCATAAACTAATCTCACTGGATATTCACATCCCGACCCCACCCCTGCCCAGAAAACCACAGTGAAAAACTTCTCTAAAGCAAATTTCACACTCCTCAAAACTGAGGTGGAATCCTTCAAAGCCCCGGCCTGTGGAAAATACGGCCCAGACCGCAGAATCCTTTATAAACGCATTCTATGAACACCTTCAGGAATGCATGGATCATCGATCCCAAATAAAACCAAGACCCAATCCTCCAAAGGCAGGCGTCCTGTCTGGTGGACCCCAGCCATAAACAAACTATACAATAGAAGGAGGAAGCTACTAAATGATAGAGCAAAATCCCAAAAGGAAGGCATCACTGATCAGTATTAGCAAAAACTACGGGCACACATAAAATTGTCTAAGGCCAGCTTGAGAGAAAAATTGCACAGGACACTAAGGATAATCACAAGGCTTTCTTTAGTTATGTTAGGAACCTGGGTGGTAATTCCCAGATATGCTCAGAATTAGTCCAAAATTACAAAAATACACCGAACCCACAGACATTGCCAACATCCTAGCTGACAGGTTCAGTGCAAACTTCTCCCACCAAAGGGCAAATATCTATCCCAGCAGAGTGCTGCCCCTGACATCTCAGATGCTCAGGTAAGAGCCGCCTCTCCAAAGCAAAAACACAGCATCAATGGGACCAGATGGTGTCCCGGCTGCCCTACATGAACTCCAAGAAGAGCTAAACCCAAACATAAAACTACTGTTCAATCTCAGCCTTACTACAGGATATGTGCCCAAAGAGTGGCGACAGCAACAGTGGTCCCTCTCCATAAAGGTGGTGCCTCAACGGATCCTGGAAACTATCGCCCCATAAGCCTGACTAGCTTGGTCTGCAAAGCTATGGAAAGGATCATCATGGACCTCATAAATAAAGATATTGGGGACCTACAAACACTGGATCCTACCCAGTTCGGCTTTGTTAAGGGCAGATCCTGCCTCTTAAACCTGGTTGATTTCTTTGAAACAGTCACCAAGGCCATTGACGAGGGAAGGTGGTCCACACAGCCTACCTGGACCTCGCAAAAGCCTTCGATACAATACCCCACTGGCATTATAGATAAGCTCACCAGCTTAAATATAAACCCCTATGTCACTAGATTGATTGCAAACTGGCTCAAGGACAGAACCCACATGGTTAGAATTGCTGGAGCCATGTCAGACTCCAAACCAGTTACAAGTGGTGTCCCACAAGGCTCAGTCCTGGTACCTCTCTTGTTCGTATATATTTCTCGGAGGTACAGGCCAACACGGAAGGACTGTGGCTGACCAAGTTCGCAGATGACTGCAAACTGGGCACCATAATCGACTCTCCAGCCGACACAAGCATCCTCCAAAAGGGCCTCATAGAAACAGACAACTGGTGCCAGAGCCATGGCCTCAAGCTAAATGCCAAAAGTGTATAGTCATCCCTTTGGCAAAACAAAGTGCCCACAAATTACCACATAGGTGGTAATCCAATAAGTACAGAAGAAGTAATTAGGGACCTGGGGACCCAAGTTGATAGCAATCTCTCATTTGACAACCACGTGGCCAAAGTGGTTAGAAAATCATTTTATATAGCCCACCTAATCATGAAGGGATTCACATCTAGATCAGGGGAGGACATCGTGCCTCTTTACTCATCCCTCATCAGGCCCATAATTGAGTACAATGCCCCTTTTGGGATGTACCTTACCAGACACCTGCAGCAACTGGAAAGACCCCAAAAGTACCTCACCAAGAGGATCAAAGGGCTCAAACAGATGCCATATGCTGCCCGGTTAAAGAAACTCCAGCTCTACTCAGTGGCATACCACCTGTTCAGAGGCGATCTGTGCCTGATGTATAAAGCCATGTCCAACCCGGAATTAATGGACATGCTGCACCTCAGAAAATCCAAATCCCATCGAGCTACGCTCGAGACTTGAACCTCAGCACTGAAATAAATAGGACATGCTGGAGGGACAGATTCATAACCCAGAGGCTCCCTTCACTCTGGAATAAAATCCCAGTCCAGGTTAGGCAGAGTCCCTCATTGACTCTCTTCAAGAGGAATCTTGATGAGTGGATGGGAGATCGTAGGTTTACCCCGGGTATCACTTCTGTGTCACTGTTAGACAGAGGCACAGTATACTAACCTCAAAAAAGGGCATAGCAAAATTAATTTAAAATGGGTGGCGAAAGCCAAACACATTCTGGCTAGGCTTATAAATGCCCTAGGGCAGATAGCCTAGTATGAACCTATGAACCTATGAACACATATTTATACAACAGAGAGAAGAGGTAATGCTTAGCTTTCAACATTACCTTCCTCATTAAAGTGTAAATTAAATAAAGTACAGAAATACCTGCTCTTCTCATCTAATCTTCTAGATCTAACCATGAACTCAACCTGATCTCAAAGTCTGAAAGCAACATTAAAGTAGTTTTAATTACACTGAAAACTGAAGGTAACGCTTTATAAACAATGTGTCGCAGTATACAGCAAATGCACTTAAAGAAAAAAGAAAGAGCATTTCAATATAAGGAAAGACACATGTCAAGGTGCTACAGAGGTAGGTGAAGCCACCCCTAGGTTATCTACAATATGATAACTGCTGCCACATGTAAAACTACAGACTTGTTGTTTCATGAGGTCAGACAACACATGTTAAACAGAATGTGGGTATGCTGTGACATCTTGGCCCAATGGCAAATGTACAGTGGTACCAATTGCCTTAGAGAAAGACAGAGGGGTCACAGCCAACTCAATTTTAGATGCATTGATCTGAACAATTACTCTGTGCAGTATCATGGAGATGTTCATACTTGAACATATTAAAAACTGAAGTAATAACATACTTTTGTTATATATTAAAAAAGTAAGGGGTTTGTTGAAGAAGAGCTCTTGCCTTTTGAATCTTGGAGTAATCATTGAAGGGCTAAAATCAGCACTTCCTGAAGAAATAACAGTGCATGATTTATTCAATACTATCTCACATAAGGGAATAACTAATCCTGTAAAAGTATTTAATGCAAATCCATGCATAAAATCAACCAGTAAAACACTTGTTAAGATAAAGGACTCAAGTCAAGGAGTGATGGTGCCTGCCTCTCATAACATTGTTAACCAGGGATGCTCAACAGGGTTTTGTGTGTGAATATTTCTATCTTCACTACTCTCCGCCGATACAAAACTAGGAAATAGGCTGACAAATACCAATGGATTCCTGTCAGTTGATCAACAGCACTAAAACCAAATACTGTTCAGTTGAAAGTAAATGTCCAAAACACTTTCAGCAATTTTTACAAAAAGCCTTTTTGCAGAGGAGCCCTCCAACTAATACATACCAGCTCCAAGGTCATAGAAAAATGGAGAAAAATGCGAAAGCAGTGATTGCTAAAAACATTTTCAGCCATTTGTTTTCCACCAAACAGCATTTGGTTTAAATGCTTGTAGTCACTCAATTGTATCCCAATGTAAACTGGGTAACAAATATTATACTGAAATTTTCTTAAGTTGTGTACACAAAATATACGACTTTAATAAAATCCTAATGTTTGGAATTGAAGTGCAGTGATTTAAAATGTCCTGCCGTGTGACTTTAGAATGAAGGGTTGTTGAACAGGTCTTCTGTGCAAGTGTTTTCTAAAAGAGGATAATTCCACTGAAAGGACCAAAGAGCTGGAAAATACACCTTTTGCTGCTGCTCTGTTCCTTTTTCTTCTCAACTCTTCAAGAAATTCAAGATGGGAGAACCAAACAGAACATTTCCTGTATCTGTAATGCCTGGAATTTCAGATTTTAAGTCTTCAAGAGGATTCTCATGTGGTAACCAGATATGTCCATATATCACTATATCAGTCATAAAAGCTTTGGCAATAGCATCAGCTACATCATACAAGGGCTACAGTGCCCAAAGACTCAGACTGGACATTCTTAACTTCAGAAAGCAACTTCACCATTTCCTTGGATTCTATTAAACCTGATACATCTCCTAGCATGCTATGTTAGCAAATAAGCTAAAAGGTTGAGCTTTCAGCATCAAACTATTAGCGGTATAACATCTTACTACATCTATCCAGCAACCTCCACTGCCTTGCAAAAGGTTATTTACTGACATGTCAGCTCTCAAAATGCCTAGTGCAGACAAGCTGAAAAAAGAAGACCAAAAATCCAGGAGAAGAGTGAATGTCAAACATTGCTCTTCTCCATTAATCTTGTTTTTTGCAGGGGGTCAATTCCCCTGTACACCCCCTGATGTAGGGGGCAAGCACCGCACACACCCTGAACTTATACATACCAACTCACACATTGCCATACAATGGAGAAAAAGGGAATCTTCTGGGAAATGGCCAGCTCAGACATAGTAAATGCAAAAGTCAGCTTTTTCAGCAATTCAGTCTCTGTGTTTTGGGACTCGCCATAGTGGGTCCTGACATTCCAAATGGTTACTCTAGTGGGATGGTAAAGTAACTGTAAAAACAAAATCCATAGAGGGAGTCTCAGAATCTACTGCAACTACTAAAATAGTATGATCTGACTTTAAATCATGATAAAACAATGGATTTACTTATCAAATATGAAAATTAAATTTGATCAACGGATTGTAGACTGTAAATCAGGATATTCTGAATTTTTATTTTGCAAGTCTTGGAAAATTTTTAAAAAGAAGAATGCTCCCTTAGAATTTTGAAACTTTAAGCATTTAAGAAGTCCTTGCCTCGTCTTAGGAAAATAAATCTCTGAAACAGGTCAGCTGAATTTTATTTCTAATACTCTTAATGGTTTGATTGAAGATACTATTGGGAGGACGTTAAAGACTGCAAGGAATAATCTCTCTGTGATCTGAAATGACAGACTGAGGGAAGAGATGCTGAACTTTAAATATACACACACCATCAAGTGATGATAAAAGAGATGAACTCCTGCGTCTCCAATTTCTCAAGTTTGATGAAGGTACAGAATCATGCATTGATTGTTAGAAGTTTGAATGCCAACCTATGTCAATACCTCGGTTTAAATTCTCTAAGTGTTTTGGGACCCCCTTTCTTAGTGTGGGAACCATCAAAGTTCATAAAATTTGTATTGTTTCAGTCTCTGTTGTTAGCCAAGAGTGCTCTTCTCAGCACCTACAATGTTCCCAGAACTGTCTCCTTCTGCAGTTCATACGTGTTACCTGTAGTGGTAGCATTTTTAAATATGGTTGTAAATTGTTTTTTTTATTAGTCCTGATATTCCTACTACTATTGGAACTGTCTGGGTTTCCTTACACATTGCTCTCATTTCTGCCTGCAACTCCTGGGATTTTATGACTTTGCATCTCTCTTTAGGTAAGACACTAATCACTGGGTATAGCAATTTCAATGATCAATGATACTTTTGTCTTTTTTTTCTTGAACTACTACATCTTGTTTTCTTGCATCTATTTTTTGAACTGCTGGTAATGGGTAAGTCTTTGTAATGCTTTGTGTTTCAAATGCCTGTCAGCTACGTGTCTACTTCAGTATTTGTATAATCCCTAGTGCTACCTTGTGTCTTTCAGTATATAAACCCTCAGTCGAGAGTGTAGTAAGACTAACAACAACATGTACAACTAACCCCAGCCACTGGGGATGCACAAGCCAGTGCATTTCTTTGTGCCGGTCCCATGCCAGGATAAATGGGGAGGGTTACGTCAGGAAGAGCATCCGACATAAAATTTTGCCAAATCATACATGCGGACAGCAGTACAGACATACATACCGGATCGGTTGAGGCCCGGGTTAACAACAACCTCCACCAGTACTGTTGACCAACAGGGTGCTGGCGGAAATTGGGCTACTGTTGGCCGAAGGAGGAGAAGAGGGGGAAGGCATGCCCAAAGGCAGGTAAAGGCTAGGACTGTGATAGTGAGGGTCGGAACTTTGAATGTTGGCAGTATGACTGGTATAGGGAGAGAGCTAGCTGATATGATGGACAGAAGGAAGGTTGTTATATTGTGTGTGCAAGAGACCAGTTGGAAGGGGAGCAAGGCTAGGTGTATCGGAGGTGGGTTCAAACTGTTTTATCATGGTGTGGATGGGAGGGGAAATGGCATAGGGTTTATCTTGAAGGAACAGTATGCTAAGAGTGTTTTGGAGGTGAAAAGAGTGTCGGAAAGAGTGATGTTTATGAAGCTGGAAATTGATGGTGTAATGATGAATGTTGTTAGTGCATATGCTCCACAAGTTGGGTGTGCGATGGATGAGAAAGAAAAATTTTGGAGCGAGTTGGATGAAGTGGTGATGACTGTACCCAAGGGTGAGAGAGTGGTGATTGGAACAGATTTCAATGGGCATGTTGGTAAAGGGAACAGGGGGGAGGGGTGAGGAAGTGATGGGTAGGTATGGTGTTCAGCAAAGGAATTCAGAAGGTCAGATGGTACTGGATTTTGTGAAAAGGATGGACATGGCTGTGGAGAATACGTATTTTAACAAGAGAGAGGAGCATAGGGTGACATGCAAGAGTGGAGGAAGATGCACACAGGTGGATTATATCTTATGTAGAAGGGCCAGTCTGAAGGAGATTGGGGACTGTAAAGTGGTGGCAGGGGAAAGTGTAGTTAGGCAGCACAGGATGGTGGTTTGTAGGATGACATTGGTGATCAAGAAGAGGAGGAGTGTGAGGGCAGCACCAAGGATCAAATGGTTTAAATTGGAGTTCAGGGAAGAGTTAAGACAGGCACTGGGTGGCAGTGAAAAGTTACAGAATAGCTGGGTAACTACAGCAGAGCTAGTAAGGGAGATGGCTAGAAAGGTGCTTGGTGTGACATCTGGAAGGAGGACAAGGAGACCTGGTGGTGGAATGAGGAAGTATAGGAAAGTATACAGAGAAAGAGGTTGGTGAAGAAGAAGTGGGATTGCCAGAGAGATGAAAAAAGTAGACAGGAGTATAAGGAGATGAGGTGCATGGCAAACAGAGAGGTGGCGAAGGTTAAGGATAAGGCGTATGAAAAGTTGGACACTAAGGAGGTAGAAAAAGACCTGTACCGACTGGCTAGACAGAGGGATCGAGCTAGTAAAGATGTGCAGCAGGTAAAGGTGATAAAGGATAATGACGGTAACATACTCACAAGCGAGCAGAGTGTGTTGAGCAGATGGAAAGAGTACTTTGAGGGGCTGATGAATGAAGAGAATGAGAGGGAGAGAAGGTTGTATGATGTGCGGATAGTGAATCATGAAGTGCAGTGGATTAGCAAGGAGGAAGTAAGGATAGCTATGAAGAAGATGAAGAATGGAAAGGCTGTTGGTCCAGATGACATACCTGTGGAAGCACAGAGGTGTTTAGGTGAAATGGCAGTGGAGTTTTTAACTAGATTGTTTAATGAAATCTTGGAAAGTGAGAGGATGCCTGAGGAATAGAGAAAAAGTGTTTTGGTACCGATTTTTAAGAATAAGGGTGATGTGCAGAGCTGTAGTAATTACAGAGGGATTAAATTGATCAGTCACAGCATGAAGTTAAGGGAAAGAGTAGTGGAAGCTAGGTTAAGAAGGGAGGTGATGATTAGTCATCAGCAGTATGGTTTCATACCAGGAAAGAGCACTACAGATGCGATGTTTGCTCTGAGAGTGTTGATGGAAAAGTACAGAGAAGGTCAGAAGGAGTTGTATTGTGTCTTTGTGGACTTAGAGAAAGCATATGACAGGGTGCCTAGAGAGGAGTTGTGGTATTGTATGAGGAAGTCAGGAGTGTCAGAGAAGTATGTAAAAGTGGTACAGGATATGTACGAGGGTAGTGTGACAGCGGTGATGTCTGCAGTGGGAGTGACAGATGCGTTTAAGATGGAGGTGGGATTACATCAAGGATCAGCTCTGAGCCCTTTCTTATTTGCAATGGTGATGAACAGGTTGACAGACGAGATCAGACAGGAGTCCCCGTGGACTATGATGTTTGCAGATGACATTGTGATCTGTAGTGATAGTAGGGAACAGGTGGAGGAGATCCTGGAGAGGTGGAGATATGCTCTAGAGGGAAGAGGAATGAAGGTCAGCAGGACTAAGACAGAATATATGTGTGTGAATGAGAGGGAGGATAAAGGAATGGTGAGGATGCAGGGAGTAGAGGTGGTGAAGGTGGATGAATATAAACACTTGGGATCAACAGTTCAGAGTAATGGTGAGTGTGGAAGAGAGGTGAAGAACAGAGTACAGGTAGGATGGAGTGGGTGGAGAAGAGTGTCATGAGTGATTTGTGACAGACGAGCACCAGTAAGAGTGAAAGGGAAGGTCTACAAGAGGGTAGTGAGACCAGCTATGTTATATGGGTTGGAGACAGTGGCATTGACAAAAAGGCAGGAGTCAGAGTTGGACATGGCAGAGTTAAAGATGTTGAGATTTGCACTGGGTGTGACGAGGGTGGACAGGATTAGGAATAAGTATATTAGAGGGTCAGCCCAGGTTGGAAGGTTTGGAGACAAAGCCAGAGAGGCAAGATTACGTTGGTTTGGACATGTGCTGAGGAGGGATGCAGAGTATATTGGGAAAAGGATGTTACGGATGAAGCTGTCAGGTAACAGGAAAAGATGAAGGCCTAAGATAAGGTTTATGGATGTGGCGAGAGAGGTCATGCAGGTGGTTGGTGTGACAGAGCAAGATGCAGAGGACAGGAAGAAATGGAAATAGATGATCTGCTGTGGCGACCCCTAATGGGAGCAGCTGAAAGAAGAAGAAGAATAATATTAATATTATAATCACATATATGCACACATATATTAGTATTACATTATTACTGCATCATTATATTAATGCTCTGTATCATTATTTCTCTCAAGGACCTGACTCCAAAATTCTACTTTCTCTTTATTTCTCCTTCCGTTTCCATAGCATTGTCTTTAATGTCTGCCGAGGCTCAGAAATTGTTTTATTTGATGGCAGAATTAGTAGGTCATCTATATGCATATTTATGCTGACGTCAGGTCATAAATCATTTATAAATGGCACAAACAACAACGGTCTAAGAACTGTCCCCCTGGGGTCACAAACACAGAGTGTATTTTTGTCAGAAAAGGCACCCTGGAGCAAACCAGGAAAGTTCTAGCTAACAGTCAAGTTCAAAAAATGAGTTTATGAAGTCTGTAAAGTAGGGGGGTACAGACAACAGTTATGAAGCCTGTTATGTCAACAGAGACCAGCAGTAAGCAGGAAGTCACTCATATTACAATAAATGTTATTAGTAGTAGTATACAGTGCAGTCATAATACTGAAGGCATTGTGGAAACTGCCCTGTTTATCACACAGGAGACCACTGCTATTTATATGGGCAAAACGTTTTATAATATTTCAAAATCCTTACTTAGAGAACATACATTTCAGACTGGCCTGTAATCTTTGCATTATTTTGGTATACCTATTCTGGATAACAGAAAGTATTAAGGGAAGCTTAATGGGTATTAGTACTGGAATAGAAGTATGTGAAAGGACATCAGTAAGAGATTTAGCGATAATGGATGATGCCATTTCTAGGAAGGCAGGGTGTAATGTGTGGAATTTTACCCTAAAAGTTATATTTGGACAGTTGAGCCTTAGTTTCTTTGACTCTAATTTGTTTAAAGTAAAAGGTGGGGCAGTAATCTACTGGGGGATACAGTTGTTGAGGCAGATTAATTTAAAGTTTATGGAGATGGAATTTGGAAAAGGAATGGGTTCTCTAATTTATGACAATATCAAGGTGGGCATTTCAGTAGGTAGCTGTGTGGCTTTATTACTTTCAGATAATGGGTTAGTGTAGGTTTAATTTCTGGACTATTGGCTGTTTAATTTTCTTCCAGAACTATTTTTCTAATACAGCTAACTTTTGTAGAATTGGTAGGTACGCTAGTTTTTTTCCTTCTAAAGTCAAAAGAAGATACATGTACTTGTTCATTTGTTGGGTTTTGATTGCACTGTCACCATACAATGTCTTTGTTTCATTAGATTTATAAGATCTGTTGTTATCTTGTGGCAGTCATGGTTTCTTATTTATCTATGATGAAATAAGCAACAAACAAAGAAAATAGCCACAGAAAGTGAAGATGGCAAGAACTATACTCTCAAATATCATCTGGTGAGTCATTTGAAACTTGAGCAGAGATGAAAAGAATGTGTACCAACACAGCAGATATATAGAATCCAAGTAAATACCAGCATCAGTCTTACAAGATAAAGTGCATCCCAGGGTGAGACCTGCATTAGAACGTACCAGGAAGGAAGACGCTGCATTCACGAATTTTAGCTGGGAGACAACATAGATAAGGTAAGATAAAACCTAAACATGAGATAGATTTAATGTTACAATGACTCTCCAAGAGTTTAGGGGATTCAGTAGTCTGCACAGCTGATGTTGACATACTAGGAATGTCATTTGCTGACTCTACAAAGTTCGTCTGGATTTTTCTCTTTTTTATTTGATCCTCCATGCTCCATATTACTTATTGGAGTGACAGTCAAGGAATCAAAGCTGTCATCAATGGATTCAGCGGTTGTTGCTAAGAGTGTAGTCCAAGCGCCCCTTAAGCAGCCTAGTCCAAATGCCTAGTTGCCCCAAAGCACTGTATGGTTAAGTGATTTGCTCAAGGTCACACAGCAGGCAAATGAAGGCTGACAGAATCAAATCCTGTACCACAGGAAATGGTAAGTTAACAGCTCATAGCCTTACTCCTCAGGTTGTTTGAATTTTTGTTTTGTTTTGCCATACACACAATTCCATCTCTCACTTGATAGAATCTGCTAGTTTATTCCCCATATATGTGGCAGGGCTGGAACCCCCTGTTCTTCTCTGTATGGTGCAGCCCTAGCTGGCAGTCATCTTCCCCTCACCGGAATATGCAAGCCTATATATTTTTTTCTCATTCCAAGTCCTTGTCTACTCCTCAGGGACTGTGTTTGCTAACTGAACCTTGGTCTACTGAGTAACAGTCAGTGTTCCATACACCTGTGCAACTAAGCCAGCTTAGGTCTTCTGCATTTACAGTCACTTAAGAGAATGTTTATGGGAACATCTCCGTGGATATCAATTTGCACACCAATTTGAAAACCTCAGCACTTCTGAAGGCATCACAAACAGTATCTTCATGTTTTGAATTGCTATTACAATGCAGATTCATCTTGAACAGATGCCTGCTGTTCCTTGTAAGGAATTTACATCTGTAGTTTGCACAATAAATGACACTGGGACACTTATTGCTCACTCTGCTTCAAAGCACTCTCTGGCTCCTTCTCAATGGAAATCTGTTGAATTCTCATTTTGTCTCCTACCTTGACCCTTCTTTCAAGGATGGTACACACTCTGCATTGCCTCTTGACTTGACCATTATATTCTATCCTGTGAACCATTAGACAGAATCACACAAACAATACCTTGTATTGAAAAAGCAGCTTTCAATACACCAATCATCCCTCAAGTGACGGCATCTGTTAACTTTACAACATTTGGAAATTCTAAGTCAACAAATATCAAATGCACACTGCCCAGATATTATTTATTGACTGAGTTTGGCAACTATGCTGTGTGACTGGGCTTGACCCATTTTAATAAGAGGGTTGCAGAGATAAGCTCCACACATCAAATGCACAACTCACATCATTACTATAATAAAATATAATAAGAATATATACTGTTTGCATTTTTAAGACTAGCAGAAGCATGACATATACAGTATTATAGTAAGATTTGTGAAAGCACAGTATTTTTATACACGTAGTACTGACAGATACTTCAGGAGCACAGGAATAATAGTAGTAGATGCTTAAAAATAGGAAGTAATACTAAAACAAATCAATTCCTATCTTACTCAATGGTCTTCCTGGAAAGAAAACAAGAGATTGTTTCTACTCTTGTAATGTTATTATGGTAAGAACTACATACACCACATTTTTGATCCTCTTCTATATGAACAGACATATCTGACCCAAATAAGACATGAAGGACACTGTATTTACATCTAAAAATATTCAAGTGAGACTTGAGAATTTTTGCCAGCATCACCTTACAAATAAGACTTGCATACAACCGATCTTTTCAAATCAAAAATAAAGCTGTATTTCTCTCCTCACAGTAGATTTTAGTTAAGGCTAGCCTAGGATAGCTTCTTCTGAAAGCATCTACATCTCAAAATCACCCTCAGTACATTTTTGAAAATCTTAACTTATTTTTAATCAATGGAAACAGGGAAACTGGAAAATGAAGTTTCGGTATCATTAACAGCAAATGTTTCAAGATTGCTGTCACACATGACATGCAGTAATAATGAACATAATATATGTACCCTACAACTCAATGTTACAAAACATTTCCAATGTTACATCACCACTTTTTACCTATAACTGGTGAAAACAGCCCCAAAGAACCAAAATCACAAAAATAAATGAATATTCTCTTGTATTTAAAACCTTTAAAAACTATACACACTATGTACAATATAAGAAAAAGTTAAGCAGAATAGGAGCAAAATGCAGCACCCCCCCCCCCCAACTGCGCTACGATAAAAGCGATGCCTCCTTTTCCGCAAGATCCTAACCTACATGGACGTTGACGATGTTTGGATACATAGCAGCTGCTGCTGCTGAAATCTTTATGTGCTTTGCAGAAGTAATGTTCACAGGTGGTATTCATCTTTATGACAAATTAACAAGGTATTTGCCATTTGATGATTTCCACCAGACAACTACGGGGTAAAATTCTTTACACAATGCTGAAAAAAAAAAAAAAGAAAGAAAAACAGTAAGCAGTAATATCTACTGCTATGCCAACTTCCTACACAAATCACAGTTGCAACCTAAATATCATCCCAGTAGCTGCATTTTGTATAACAAAAACATTTAATTTATAACAATTCAGATCTGGAGGTTATGCATTATTTCAGTAAAAGCCTATTACAACCAGCCAGAAGCCATATTCTGACATCAACATTGGGCAGTTCAGCGAAGCACTGATCCAAATGTAGCCAAATTCTTCTGCTTTAAACCAGCTTGAGTTGACTCTTTGTGGTCTTCGCCTAAAGAACAGCTAGAACAGATTCTCTAGGGAAGCGATATCAGTCCCCTCCCTCCCCCATCTCTGGGAACTTGACTTTAGGTGATTCGCCACTGGATATTATTTCAGTGTCTCATCACAAAACATCATCAGAATTCGCTACACAGCTATAAAGGTTCCTACAGTTAACACATGGATTTGTACTTCTCTAACATTTAATCAAACAATTACTGAGAAATGACTTTGCAGCACTGCACAGGTTCTTGCATTACATCAAACATATCATTATCATTTGTCTACATATAGTAATGTATTTCTTGTAAAATAATTAAAAAAAACAGCAACTTTATTAAGGTTCACAATATTAATAAAAATAATACACGTCATAAACCAATCCATCAAATAATGAGCTACAATTAATACTGTTTGCATGTCCAGGATCATACCCAAACCTACAAGCTTATATATCATATGCAGACTGTTGCTAGTGGCTTTCTGTTCTTCCCACCACTTGTACATCTTACATAAGTAACCTTCCTCATTAGCACTACTCCTTTGTTATGCATTAAGAAGTCTCAGTCCCTTTGCTCTGTGCCATTGATCTAGCTTTAATATCCCAGGTGTCCAATTCACCTGCTTTGATTTTCTTCATAATGGAATACACATCTTCAACAACTGGTGGTCCTTTCTGTTTCCAGCACCTGGTGATGGCTTTCTTTGTTGCTAACAGAGGTGTATATAATAAGCAATAAATCTGTTTATCAGTCTCTTGTTGAGGTTCAAGGTCAATTAAAAATTTGCTAGTGATGTGTGTTCAATTTGTGGACAACATTTACAGCAACAAGAGTCTACATTTTTCATGAACTGCTGAAGACTGACACATGACCAAATGATGTAAAACCTATCCACTTAGCTGTCTACCAACAGGGGGAAGAGCCAGGAAACTTATGTGAAAGTCCTAAAGGAGTGCAAAAAAAAACCAAACACTGTCGTATGAGATTATTTTCCCACTATGTTCTATATTTGTTTGAAGTATGTATTTTATACTAAGTAGCATCTTATATATCCTTACTATAACTCTCTTACTGCTCTCTGCCCCCCTTTACACTTACCCACCACTGTATCCAATTAGGTTAGTCCCTTCTAGGATGAGAACCAACTTTTCTGACCAGCAATGTAGGTACTGTAGGGCCAGTCTGTTTACTTATCCATTTTCACATTGTAATTGACAGTTGCCTAGCCATAAGGAATTTCAAAACTGCAGAGAATGAGGTAGCCCTAAGGTGATGTACAAGTCTATGGTCAGCAGGATCCCAGTTAGCAGAAATAACTCTTGGACATACATTTTCCACCCAAGTGGACCACTTTTAAAAATTCTGCCTCTCTGGGTCCAGCCTGTGTTCACCCTTACCATTTTCTTGTAGAATCCAGATATACCAACCAGGCTGACCTAATGGAATACATGTAGTTGGAAATTTGGACTTATGATGCCGAATAACATTGTCAGTCTAGGTGCGGCACTACATAATTCAAACTGTGGAAACAAAACCCCTCCTTGACCATATGTCAGTATGGTTTGTCTTCATTTATATTCATGTGTGAGTGCCTCATTTATATAAATGTGTGATTGTCTATGTTATAAGTGATAATTTAATAAAGATGTTTCTTGTTAAAAAAAAAACTCATTGACCAAACTGGTGAGTTAAAATACCCCAGTTTACCCAGGGCTTTTTTTTTCTGTTCCAAAAAACATTCAATAAGATCTTTGTCAAGAATACCAAATATTCCCTGCATGGTGGTACAGGTATGCCTTGTGCAGCATATATCACTACAGGGAGACTAAACCATGTAAACCCTTGTACTTTTTGCATAAAATCTAAGTTAATGCCCTTCTATCTCGTACAAAACTGTTTTGACTTCACTAGAATGTCATGTGTGGCGGTGACTGCTACTTCCAATGTGGAGCTCAATAGTACCCCCAAATATTTAGCTAAGCTACTTTTCCTCAGAAAGGGGTAGCAATCCACCAACCATTCAAGAGGGATATATGAACTGGCTGTGTTTTACTAGTACTAATCTTATACCCTACGAGGGACTCATTTCTCTCCAATATTAAGAAAGCCACTGGGAGATTCCAATATGGAATTGAGAGATACAATAATAAACTGTTTGCAGAAAGCAAGACTTTGTATTCCAGGCCTTGCATTTAGTATTGCGCTACTAGTGCTTGCCTAAACTGGGTTGCCAAGGGCTCAATATAAATTGCGGATAATAATGGGGAGAGTGTACAGCCTTGTCAGGATGACCTGATGAGCCTAAATGACCAAGAAAGCACGGATCCGATTTTTATAACTGCAGACAAATCTACATACAAAGAATGAAGGAGAGCAACAAATTCCCTGGGAAATGCCATCCTCCTTAGTACTTCAAACAGACGAATCAAAGATGCTCTGTTGAATGCTTTTTCTGCATTTTAGTTTGCAATAAGCAGGATCGCTGACTCAGAATTTGCATGCTCCAGTAACAAGCTTGTTTTTTTATTGAATTATCCACTGTAGTGTGGGCCGGGACAAATCCTGTTTAAGGATGTTATCCTACTAGCCAGAAAGTACAGTTTTGTACCTACCATAAATGTAGATGTTCGAGGATTCCATTGCTGCAGTCCTGACTATTGGGTATAGTCCGCGTCCAGTCGGCCCGAATACCAGAGTATAAGGCTGACGTCGGTCAGGGCGCATTAGACTGGCGCCAGTGCGTCAGGGTACTAATCGCATGACCGACGTCATATCCTCAGTCTTTTCTTGCCCCAGATGTCAGAAGACCCTAAAAGACAAGTCCCAAAAACCTGCACCAAAAACATGCACAATATATACAACAATATATACAAAAATATAAGCATGGAAACTCACCTACACAACCACCCCGAAATACAGAGGGGAAGGAGGGAGGGTAAATTGGACTGCAGCAATGGAATCCTCGAACATCTACATTTATGGTAGGTACAAAACTGTACTATGTTCTTCGTCTTCCATTGCTGCAGTCCTGACTATTGGGTAGAATCCCAAAGCAGAGGTAAGGGAGGCTGGCAAATTATAAAGAAGTAGGAGCTGACAACATGCCTTGCAAAACAGCTGTGGCAAAACCAGCCCTAGACTTAGAGTAGATAGGAAGGTGATAATGCTTAGAGAAAGTATGCACTGAACTCCAAGTAGCTGCTTCCAAAATATCCTTAGTTGCCACCCCTTAGAAATGCTGTTGAAGTGGCAGTAGCCCTAGTGGAATGAGGCCTAATCCCAGCTGGAATCTCCTTGCCATGATGGGAATAACAAAATGCAATGCAAAAGCCAATCCACCTAGAAATAGTTTGTTTTGACACAGGCTTGCCCTGTGAACTCAAAGCAAAAGAAACAAACAACTGCTGAGACTGCCTAAAATCCTTAGTCCTGCTTAAATAATAACGCAATTGCCTGTGTACATCTAAAGTGTGCAAAATCTTTTCCCCTTTATTTTGAGGGTCTGCAAAAACGTAGGCAAATGAATAGTTTGGTTTAAAGCCACACTAGAAACCACCTTAGGCATAAAAGAAGGATTAGTACGTAATGATACCCTATCCTTATGGAAAATCAAAAGGCTCTACTGCCATAAGGGCCTGCAACTCAGACACCCTTCTTGCAGAAGTAATAGCCAACAGAAAAGCAGTCTTCCATGACAAGTATTTCAATTCAGCAGTAGCTGCAGGCTCAAAAGGTTGTAGAGTAAGTTTTTCCAACACAAAATTGAGATCCCAAGCAGGAGTAGGAGCTCATTGGGGGTCTTATATTCTTTGCCCCTCTAAGAAACTGCTTGAACAAAGGATGCGAAAACAAAGGTGGGTCACAATCATAGTGAGCTGAAATTGCTGCAGCATGAATCTTAATGGAAGAGAAGGACAAACCTTTGTCCAATAATTCAGTAAGATATTGAAGAGCCACACTCAAATTAGGCTCAGAAATCTCCAAATTCTTTGCTGTACTCCAAAATAAAAATCTCTTCCATTTTTCTGCATACACTCTCCTTGTACTAGGTCTTCTAGCTTCCATAATCACATTTAAAACTTGTTGAGGAAGTTGAGACCTCCTGTGTTTCAACACAGAATATGCCAGGCTGTTAGATGAAGAGAGTGAAGCTTGACATTGAGCAGATGACCGTCCTTCTGAGATAACAGATGAGGAATCAGAGGTAAAGGCCATGGAGGCTTCTTTACCAGACTCCGTAGTAGTGGGTACCAGTGTTGCGAGGCCAATCTGGAGCTATCAAAATCATCCTTGGCCTGTCTTGTCTGACCTTTAACAGTACCTTTGGAAGAAGAGGCAGAGGTGGAAAGGCATACACATGAAGGTTTTTCCAACTGAAAGACAGAGCATCCACTTTCCAAGCTGTGTGATGAAACCCCTTTGTGCAATACTTTGGCAGCTGGTGGTTTAGTGGAGAAGCGAACAGATCTATGTCTGGAGTTCCCCATGACACTGTCAGTTTCTGAAATACATGAAGATCCAGTTTCCACTGTGGGGATCCATGATTTGTCTGCTTAACACATCTGCTAAGGAGTTCTGTGCTCCTGGCAGAAACCTTGCCTGAAGAGTTAGTTGCAGGCTTAGCGCAGTCTCCCATAAAATCATTGCTTGCCTGCATAGAGGATAAGAATGTGTTCCCCTTGCTTGTTGATGTACCACATGACAGTTGTGTTGTCTGTTAGAATCAACACCTGCCCTGGAAGAAGTAACTCCTTGAAAGCCATTAATGCAAACTGGACTGCTAACATCTCTTTCATGTTGATATGTAGATGCTGTAGTCTGGCAGGCCACTTGTCTTGTATCCACTTTCCATTTAGATGAGCTCCCCAAGCAATGTCCGAGGCATCTGTCGTTAAGATCTGACTTGCCTCTGGCGGGTCACAGAGAGTCCCTTGTTTAGGTGACATTCCTGAGCCCACCACAAGAATTCTTTTTGAAGGCAAGGTATTATTTGAATGACAGTGTCCAAATCCTGGCAGTGCTGTGTCCATACATTTTGAGATACCATTGTAGCTTCCTCATATGCAGTTTGGCATTGGGAAGCACCAGAATACAAGATGCCATGAACCCTAATGCTTGAAGGACTGTCCTTGCAGTCAGCACGGACTGATGAGATAGTTGATGGAAGTAAAGTGACAGACTCTTTTGTTTGTCCGGGGTTAAAAGGCCATCTGGGCTGCTGTATTCAGTCTTACACCCAGAAAGCACATGTCTTGAGAGGGTACTAGACTGGACTTTATTTCGTTCACAGAATACCCTAGGCATCTTAGCACTGCGATAACATATTCCAGATGCTGTAGAAGATCTTCCTTTTCTTGAGCCAGAATCAGGCAGTCGTCCAAGTAAGGATAGATTTGAATTCCTTGAAGCCTGAAGTAAGCTATCACTGGAGCCAGAACCTTTGTGAACACTCTGGGCAGTAGATAAGCCAAAGGGCAATGCAGAGAACTGATAATGAGAATTTCCAGCTCGAAACCGCAGATACTTCCTGCAACTTAGCCTTATAGGCACATGAAGGTAAGCTTCTTTGAGATCTAAAGTTACCATCCAGTGATCTTTGCCCAGCAGAGGTAAAAGCTGTTGTAACGTCAACATCTTGAACTTGGGAATGTCCAGATAAGTGTTGAGGATAGATAAATCCAAAATTGGTCTCCACGTGTTCCCCTTCTTTGGTACTAGGAACAGGCGAGAATAAAATCCTAGGCCCCTTTCTGATACAGGGACTGGCTGAATGGCCCCTATGTGAAGTAACTGAGAAACTTGCTTGTGAGCCTCTTTTCTTTGTGGAGGAGGAACATCTGGCATGCCTTTGAAAGGGGCATTGTATGGAAATAAAATCTGTAACCGTGGTGAATGATATCCAACACCCATTTGTCTTGAGTAATTAAATCCCAATTTTCTTTGAAAAGAGACAGTCTTCCTCCCAAAGGAGCTGCCAAACGTGAATCTGCTGGCAGCTGAAAAGACAGGTCATTGGGTCTGTTTACGAAGGACTGACCCCTGCCCTCACCAGAAGTCTGAGCAGGCGAACTCCTGTTCTAGGCCTAAAAGAACATTGAGCCCTGCCCCTACCACGTCTAGACCTACCCCTAGACTGGGAATCATAAGCAGGATATGTCCACCCCTTAGCAGGCCAATTTCTACTAAACTTTGGTGGCTGCACCTGCAAAAATCTTTAACAGTTTGCATAGACTTAGCTTTGTCCTCCATTTTCTTTAAAACTGCTTCCACAGGCGATCCAAACAACACATCAGACTGTAAAGGAGCATCCAAAATCCTTGTCTTAACATGCTCAGCTAAATTCTGATCCTTCAACCAGGCATGCCTGCGAAGAACAGAACTGGTAGCAGCCACCCTCGAGGAGGCCTGTACAGCATCAAAACCACATTGCAAAGAATGCTTACCCACTTGTTCAGACACATGAACCAAATCCAGCAACTCTTTACACTCAATACCTTCCGCCAAAGCATCCACCTTAGATTTCAATTGTGAAAGGAGATAATTCTGATATTTTAGCATGTGAAACTGACAATTCAAAGCTCTCATGGCTAGAGTGGAAGAAGTATACACTTTCTTTCCCCACCTATCCAAAGCCCTAGCCTCTTTATCAGTGGGAACAGGATTTTTAACCACAGAAGCCTTTACACCCTTAGGCCCTTGAGAAATAGTTTCTGGGTCCGCCCTAGGACTCTTAAACAAATATTTATGAGCTTGGCACCCTATAATACCTATCAGGCTTAACAGGAGCAGGAGGCAAAGAGTCAGGGTTCAGGGAAGCCTCTGCAAAACATCTTCCACCACATTCAACACAGGAGGAATAGCTAAAGGCCTATGCTGGGGTAAAACAAGAACTCCCTAAGCCTTTTCCTGGAATCAGAGTAATCCTGGCCTTCCCATTTAAAGTGCTCCCTCATGGAATGCAGGGTCTCTGAAAATGAGAAATCCTCAGGCGGAGAAGCTGTAGGAGTGGAATCATCCACATCAGAATCAGAATAAGTAGGATACTCCTGCATATCTCCCACAGAAGATTCTGAAGCCTCTGAACACTGTTCAAAACTATCAAACTCGGTTCCACCCTAGGCCTCTTATCAGGCGGGGCATAGAACCCCTAATCATAGTAATTAAATCTTCTGCCATTTTAAGCATATGTTTCTTAGGTACAGAACCCGAAATGCAAGGAGAAGCCCCCACTGAAGCTGAACTAGGCCTACCTCTCAAAGAAGCTTTGGCAACAGAAGGAGAGGCTCTAACTACCTTGGGAAGAAAGGGAAGAACAGTCACCTGAGAAGCCCCCTCAGCCTGGCCTACCTCCTGAGAAGGCACATCCTGTAAGAGTATAGTTTCTGCCTGGGACTCCATGGAAACTCCTGGCAAAACCTCCGGCTCCACTGAGCCTTCTAAAGAACCGACGTCCGGGACTGCGGTTCCTCAACCCTAGGCTTCACTGTTTTATCCTTGCGCTTCTTAGAAGCGGGCGTCGGAGCATCCGACGGCATTTTATAATTGCAACGCTTCCCAAACACTAACCTGGCACAGTCTAACCTCCTCTTAATAGTGCGTTTGTTAAACCTAGCACAAGAGCGGCAACCAACAACGTCGTGCTCAGGCCCTAAACAAGGTATACACAAGGTATGATAATCCCTATGAGGTATCTGTTTCCCACAAGAAATACAGTTATTCACTTTTTCTGACATCCGTAAAATACTGAGGCAAGAAAAACCAAAATGTTCCCCAACGGGGTACTTAGCCAACTCTGTTTCGGTCTGAAACTCCGGTTTCGGAAATATTTCAGAACGCCAACCTGCACTCGCAAAACTGCTTCTGCATCGGACCATGCGGCAAAAAAGACTGAGGATATGACGTCGGTCATGCGCATTAGTACCCTGACGTACTGACGTCAGTCTAATGCGCCCTGACCGACGTCAGCCTTATACTCTGGTATTCGGGCCGACTGGACGCGGACTATACCCAATAGTCAGGACTGCAGCAATGGAAGACGAAGAACATCTGCCATAAATAATTTATAATTAGGGTTTAGTATGGAAATGGTTCGGTAAGAGGAGAGTTTCCTGGGGTCCTTGCATTCCTTTGGGATTAAGGAAATGACAGTCTGTGTCCAAAGAAAGAACAAGCTTGGTTTGAATTACTTTATTAGCTACCTCAGCAAATGTGTTGATAAACATACCGTTTCTATCTCATACACCTGCAGTGGGATCCCTTATGGACCTGAGGTTTTGTCTGTTGCCTCTCTTTGCAATCAGCTTCACTTCTTCGTAAATAACAGGTCTTAGCAATGATCCCACCAAGGCAGGATCTAAAATAGGAAGCTGTAATGCTTGTAAATATTCTCTTCTTTGTTTTAAGTCTTGCAAATAAGGGAATTTGTGATACAACATTTTGTAAAAGTTTAAGTCTGCAGAATTTGTTCCAGGGCAGAAGATCTGTCATGTCTCCAAATCTCTTATCTCAGCAATAATCTCTCCATCACTTGCTGGCACAGTCATAGGGCCAGATACTTTTGGGATTTGGCAGTGGCCTCAAAATGAGAACGCTTAAGGAATGTAGTTGCCAGGTCAGCTTTGTATTGCAAGTATTTAACCACCTTTTCCTTTGCTTTTAAATGTCATACAGTAATTTTGTTTTGTATATGTGTGTGTGTATGCATATCTGTGCATTCTGCTACTTTTGTTGAATGGTTGACAAAGTAGCACATCAGATGATTCTTGAGATTTGAGAATTTGCCCTTTCTGTGAGAATTGTGCAATCTTGGAGTTAACATGAATAATTAGCAAGGGGAGTGGGGATGCAGGCTTGACTTCTGCAAAAAAACAATATTTTATTTTGTTTAAAAGTTTTTGCATGCACCAAGATTTATTCTCAGGACATGTGTAGTAGCATGTAGAAGTGCACAATGTCAATCATTTGGTGTCAAAATTATGCACATTGATATTAGTGTTGCTTGACAAAGGTAAGAAAATCTATATAAATAAATCCATACATATCTTTAAGAATAAGGGTGATGTGCAGAGCTGCAGTAACTACAGAGGGATAAAATTGATCAGTCACAGCTTGAAGTTATGAGAAAGAGTAGTGGAAGCTAGGTTAAGAAGGGAGGTGATGATTAGTGATCAGCAGTATGGTTTCATGCCAGGAAAGAGCACTACAGATGCAATATTTGCTCTGAGAGTGTTGTTGGAGAAATACAGAGAAGGTCAGAAGGAGTTGCATTGTGTCTTTGTGGACTTAGAGAAAGCATATGACAGGGTGCCTAGAGAGGAGTTGTGGTATTGTATGACGAAGTCGGGAGTGGCAGAGAAGTATGTAAGAGTGGTACAGGATATGTACAAGGGTAGTGTGACATTGGTGAGGACTGGGGTGGGAGTGACAGATACATTTAAGGTGGAGGTGGGATTACATCAAGGATCAGCTCTGAGCCCTTTCTTATTTGCAGTGGTGATGGACAGGTTGACAGATGAGATTAGACAGGTGGCCCCGTGGACTATGATGTTTGCAGATGACATTGTGATATGTAGTGAGAGTAGGGATCAGGTTGAGGAGACCCTGGAGAGATGGAGATATGCTTTAGAGAGGAGAGGAATGAAGGTCAGCAGGGCTAAAACAGAATATATGTGTGTAAATGAGAGGGAGGGTAGAGGAATGGTGAGGATGCAGGGAATACAGTTGGTAAAGGTGGATGAGTTTAAGTACTTGGGTTCAACAGTTCAGAGTAATGTTGAGTGTGGAAGACAGGTGAAGAACAGAGTACAGGCAGGGTGGAATGGGTGGAGAAGAGTGTCAGGAGTGATTTGTGACAGACGGGTAGCAATAAGAGTGAAAGGGAAGGTCTACAAGAGGATAGTGAGACCAGCTATGTTATATGGGTTGGAGATGGTAGCATTGTCAAAAAGGCAGGAGGAAGAGCTGGATGTGGCAGAGTTAAAGATGTTAAGATTTGCACTGGGTGTGATTATGATTGACAGGATTAGGAATCAGTATATTAGAGGGTCAGCTCCAGTTGGAAAGTTTGGAGACAAAGCAAGAGAGGCGAGACTGCGTTGGTTTGGACATGTGCTGAGGAGGGATGCTGGGTATATTAAGAAAAGGATGCTAAGGATGGAGCTGCCAGGCAAGAGGAAAAGAGGAAGGCCTAAGATGAGGTTTATGGATGTGGTGAGAGAGGACGTGCAGGCAGTTGGTGTGAAAGAGCATGATGCAGAGGACAGGAAGAAATGGAAACAGATGATCCACTGTGGCGACCCCTAACGGGAACAGCCGAAAGAAGATGATGATATATATGTGTATATATATATATATATATATATATATATATATATATATATATATATATATATGTATGTGTGTGTGTGTGTGTGTGTGTGTGTATATATATATATATATATATATATATATATATATATATATTTATATTTATATATATATATATATATATATATATATATATATATGTATGTATGTATATGTATATATATATATATATATATATATATATACACACACACACATATATATATATATATATATATATATATATATATATATATATATATATATATATATATATATGTATGCATGTATTACATATGTAAATAACTTAGGAACAAAAAACTTAAAACTGGCAGTAAAAGGCAAGAAGACGACTTGAAAAAATACGAAAATGCCAAACAAAAAAAAAAAATCAGAAAATAGCCACTCCAAACAATGTATAGTTTACCGCTTTCATTTTAATACACGAACATCATTAGAACAAGATGAAAGCAGTAAGCTACACATTGTTTGGAATGGCTATTTTCTGATGTTTTTTGGCATGTTTGTATTTTAAATGCAAATAACTTATTTAGTAATGACTTTATTTTGTACATACTTAGCAGGTTTTACCTTACCCTTATACTCCTGTTTTGTCTACATGTCTTGTCTGATTATGATTTTACTCATTTTGTATATACTTGGCATGTTTGACCTACTTGTAAGTTGTCTCTTGGAGCTTTTCTTCAGGAGTCTCCACTAAAAAAAGGATAGTTTGTTTACCAGGAAAGTCCAGCTGGCTAAAAAAGCAAAATAAATACACAAATAAATAATACATTGTTGTTCAAGACTGACAAGAAAGTGCTAACTGGTCAGGGTAGATATGGTATATGAACTATGGCAGCAATTGGAAATGGAGGCATGCGGGAAATGCTATGATACACTACACTTTCTGTCTGAAAGAAGGGGAGGACAAGGCTGTCTGTAAAATTGGGTAAAACACTGACAAAAAGTTATGAGGTTGTTTAATGTGTTCTTATGTTCTAAATACATTCATCTATGTGAGTGGAAGATATATATGTGAAGTGAACGTTTTAGTGGTAAGAAATGACTAATCCAACTTAGTGTATAATGGGATACTTACAAAATCAGAATCCATGGCAAGCAGTTTTGCAGGAGACGCAATTGGAAGTACAAGATAAAGCTGGTTTAGTAAAGCATTATTTGTCCTCTGTGTTTGTTTCCTCATGTGGGTTGTGGGGGTGGGAGCTAAAGACAAGGGTAATGTTTTGGTGGTGAATAACTGCTCCTTGGATGTTTGAGAGAGCCTGACTGATGTGCATAGCTTTTATGACTGGGTGAAAGGCTATCTGGGGTGAGAAGAGTGACTTTTTATTGTTTATATACCACAGAGAGACACACAGCAGATTTTTAGAGACAATATGACAGATGACAGCATTAGTGAAGGGCTGTATTTGATGTTCTTCGTGTTTCACTGTTGCAGTCATTATATTTGGGTAATCTGCTGGCAGGTTGCCCTCAGTCGGCCTGAATAACAAAGTCTTGGGTCCTGCGTCAGTTGCTGTCTCTTCTTCCATGACGTCAGATCATCAGGGGTTTAAAACATGTAGCCGACGCCATTTTATTCAGTCTTTCTTGCCGTGCGGTGCCAAAGCAGAAGCAGTTCGCAAGTGCCGGTCAGCCAACTCCTGAAATTTACAAATTCGAGTTTCAGAACCGAAGCCTTCAACTAAAGCTAAGTACCCCATTGGGGAAACTTTTTCTTGCTCCTTACCGATGTCAGTAAAAGTTAACAATTGCATTACTTGTGGGAAGCAAATACCTCATAAGGATTTTCATTTGTACTGTATTCCTTGCCTAGGTCCAGATCATAACGTGCCTTGCTGTCAGTTTTGTGCTAGATTTTATCAATGCACTATTAAGCGTCGGTATATTTTTGCTTCTAAATATTTTGGATCAAGATTTAATTACCCTGAAATGTCGTCGGTTAGCTATCCGACTACCGGAGTTCACAAAAAATGCAAAGAAAAAGACAGAGACAGACCGTCGAGGTCCAAAACCGATGACAAAACTTCTCCTAAGCCTGTCGCCAGTTCGCCGGTAATCAGTGAGGCGCTTTTGCAGCCCCTGATACCCACTACGTTTGAGTCGCAGGCCTCTACCGAGACCCATGCGGAGCACGGTATGCTGCGAGATTCTCAGAGTATTGAACCCGCAGATGTCTCTCCCTCGGATGGGTCCGGAGCCGCTGAGCAGGCACCGGCTTCTGAGGGTGTTTTCAGGCCTCAACATTTTTATATAAAACCGACAACAGCTTCAAATACACGATCAAAAACATCTTCTATGTCTAAAAAACTGATGCATGAGCCACGTGCTCAGGGCCCTATACCTAAAAAACAGATGATCAAAATGGCTGAGGACTTAATTACCTTGATCAGGGGTTCCCAACCCCCCCTGCTAAGAGGCCTAGGCAAGGCACTGATTATGAATCTTCAGATCAGGTTTCCATTTCTTCTGATTCCTCTTCTGATCAGGAATTTTCTATTCCACCCTATGAGGATTCTGATGCAGAAGAATCCATCCCATCTGCATCTCCTCTTGAGGATTCCTCTTTTGGAGAAACCTTGCATACTTTAAGGGAACATTTTCACTGGGAGAGTCAGGATTTCTCTGAATCAAAAAAGAGGCTTAGGGATTTCCTTCTTCTTCCTCAGCATAGGCCTTTGGCAATACCTCTGGTATTAGACATTGTTGATGATGTGTTTTCGGAATCAAGCATGGCTCCTGATTCCCTGCCTCTGGCTCCTAGTAAGCCAGACAGATATTACAGGGTTCCTGACTCCCACAAATTTCTATTCAAAAATCCTGCTGCTGATCCTGAGTCTATCTCACAGGGTCCCAAAGGTGTGAAGGCCTCTACAGCCAAAAATCCTGCCCACTCTGATAGAGATTCCGGGGCGCTGGATAGATGGGGAAAGAAGGTTTATACGTCTGCAACCTTGGCAATTAGGGCCTTAAAGTGCCAGTTTCATATGCTTAAATATCAACAGCATGTTATGGGCTTATTGAAACAGAAAATGATGTTGATTTCTGATTGTGTGGAAAATAAAGAATTACAGGAATTATTGCATTCAGCAAAACAGGTTGGAAAGCATACTTTGCAATGTGGTTTTGATTCCTTGGAGGCCTCTTTCAGGGTCGCATTTACTGAATCTGTGATTAGAAGGCATGTCTGGCTCAAGGAGCAAAATCTGCCTGATCATGTTAAAGCTAAATTGTTGAATGCCCCCTTGCAGCATGATACTCTGTTTGGTAATAAGGCAGAAGAGGTTTTAAAGAAAATGGAAGACAAAGCTAAATCTATGCAAACTGTAAAATATTTCTTACAAGTGCAGCCACTCACGTTCAGTAGGCACTGGCCTACTAAAAATTGGTCCTTTCCTGTGTCAAACAGAGCCACTCAAGGCAAATCCAGGTGCTTAAAAGGCTCTAGATACCAATCACAGGGTTCTTACAGGTCAAAGCAATGGGGTGCCTCCACCTCCAAATCTGGAGGAAACAAAGCACAACCCTACAGTAAGCAGTCTCAATGACTTCCCTCTACCTTCACCAAGCACTTATCTTTTGGCAGCCCCCTTGAGGGGAAAATTAGCACTTCATGCTCAAAATTGGCAGTTAATTACCCAGGACAAGTCGGTATTAAACATAGTATTCCAGGGGTACAGATTTCATTTCCATACTTTGCCAATTCTAAATGGTTGGTCAGATCTGCCACAAAATCAATGGGCAGAGGCTCAGAAACAAGTTATGTCCTTCATGGATATGGGGGCTATTCAACCAGTACCAGAACAGGAAAAAGGACAAGGTTTTTATTCAAGGCTGTTCCTGGTACCCAGAAAAGACAATGCCTGGTGTCCAATACTGGACTTATCGATTTTGAACATGTTCCTGGACATTCCAAAATTCAAAATGCTGACTTTACAACAGCTACTGCCTATGCTGGGCAGGAACGCTTGGTTAGTGACTCTAGACTTAAAAGAGGCATACCTGCATATCCTAATAAGGGAATCGTGCAGAAGATACCTCCACTTCAAGGCAGGTTTTTTGCATAACCAATTCTCTGCGCTGTCCTTTGGCTTATCTACTGCGCCCAGTGTCTTTAGAAAGTGCCTGGCACCAGTAATTGCATTCTGCAGACAAAGAAGCATACAAATTTATTCTTATCTGGACGACTGTCTCATTCAAGCAGAGGACAAGGACACTCTTCTTCAACATCTGGAGTTTGTAAAAAGGCTTCTAACATGCCTAGGATACACAATAAATGAAAAGAAATCCCAACTGGTACCCTCTCAAATAATTACATTCCTGGGTGCAAGCTTGAATACAGCTGCCCAGATGGCTTACCTTACGCCAGACAAACAAAGGCAACTGACAACATACTTCAAACAAATGGCAACAAAAACCCAATTATATGCAAGACAAATTCTGCAGGCTTTGGGGTTCCTGGCATCCTGTATTCTACAAATTCCAATTGCGAGACTGCATATGAGGAAACTTCAATGGTACCTAAAAAGCTTATGGAGTCATCATTGTCACAGTCTGGAAACAATGATTCCTCTCATTCCCTGCCTACAACAGGAGTTTCTTTGGTGGGCAGAAACATGTCACCAAATCAAGGGACTGTCATTCACTCTACCCCCTGCCACCCAAACCCTAACTACAGATGCATCAGACTATGCTTGGGGGGCCCACCTGGCGGGGAGATGCATTCAGGGCAAATGGAGCCCAAAACAAATGCATCTGCATATCAACCAGAAAGAGATGCTAGCTGTTCAGAATGCTCTGACAGCCTTCAAGGACTTACTTCACCCAGGACAACTACTGATAAAGACGGACAACACTACGGTTATGTGATACATAAACAAGCAGGGGGGTGCACATTCCTACCCCCTTTGGAGACTAGCCATGGCATTGTGGAACACAGCTTTGACTTACCAAATACATCTTCAAGCTCAATTCCTGCCAGGAAAACAAAATACTCTGGCAGATGACCTAAGAAGAAATCTTATGGACCCACACGAGTGGAAACTAGATCCACAAATCTTCAGCATGTTAACACAGAAATAGGGGAGTCCAGACATATATCTATTTGCCTCTCCCCCAAAATTATCAACTGGACAAATTCTGCACAAGGACTTATCACAGACAAGCATGGAAAGTGGATGCTTTATCCTTCAGTTGGAAAAACCTATCAGTCTATGCCTTTCCCCCTCTGCCTCTGCTCTCCAAGGTTTTACTAAAGGTCAGACAGGAAAAAACAAAAATGATCCAAGTTGCTCTGGACTGGCCTCGCCAGCACTGGTACCCAATTTTAAGGAATATGTCTCAACTCCCTCATTGGTACTTGCCTCAAATACCTCATCTATTGTCTCAGCAGAACAATCAAATTCTGCACACTCAGCTCCAAACTCTGAACCTTGCAGCATGGCTGATCATTTAATTATTCAAACAACACCTTTCAGTAAATCTGTGATGGATGTCATTTTGGAAGCCAGAAGGCATAGTACTAGAAAATATTATGCTGATAAATGGAAGAGATTCTGTGCTTGGAACCAAGCACAAGGAACGGACACAGCAAAGCCCAATATCCCTCAGATTTTACAATATTTGATTGAGATGCTTGGCAAGGGCCCATCTTTTTCTTCAATAAAAATCCGTGCCTCTGCCATCTCAGCTCATTACAACACGGAGCCTCCATTCTTTTATCATTCTCTGCTTAAACAGTATCTTAGAGGGGCCAAAAATGTAAGGCCTCCCAGAAGATCACCAACTCCTGCATGGAACCTTAATTTTGTGCTGGGAAAACTCACCCTGCCTCCTTTTGAACCAGCAGCTACTGCGAATATAAAATTTTTATCTTGGAAAACATCTTTCCTCTTGGCAATTACTTCAGCAAGAAGGGTTTCAGAACTACAGGCTCTCATGGCTGTGGAGCCTTTTATTACATTTTACCCGGACAGGGTGTCCCTCAGGACCAATCCTTCTTATATGCCTAAGGTGGTATTCAGTGTGGCTCTTAACAAAACAATTCACCTGCCAACATTTTACCCAAATCCGCAGAACAAGGGGGAGCGGATTCTGCATTCATTGGATGTACACAGAGAAATAAGATTCTACTTAAACAGGACCAGATCTCTAAGAAAGTCTGAGCAACTACTGGTGGCATTTGCTGCATGATCAGAGGGGAAGGCTATATCAAAGCAGACTATTTCTAAGTGGATAAGCCACTGCATTCATTTCTGCTACTTGCACCATGGTAAACCTGTGCCCAAGGGGATCATGTCACATTCCACCAGGGCTGCCTCTACCTTGGCAGCTTTTCTCAGAGGAGTTCCAACCAAAGACATTCTAGAAGCTGCTACTTGGAGCTCTGTTCATACCTTCACAAAGCATTATCATTTGCCTCACTTCTCCAAATCCAGGGCAAGCTTCGCCACTGCAGTTCTGCAGGGCCTTATAGCCGCTCCTAATGCTGTTTAGTCCCATCCTCCCATCCATAGCTTTGGGATTCTACCCAAATGACTGCAACAGTGAAACACGAAGAACATAGTACAGTTGTGTACACTTACTATAAATGTAGATGTTCGAGTGTATTGACTGCTGCAGTCCGGGTTACCCACCCGCCATCCCCCTTTTTCTATAACTTCTCTTTTCTTCACTATATTCTAAAGCCTTTGTGGTGTATTTGCTTTTAGATGAAGGTAAAGTTTATGTTGCTAAAAGTGCATTTACATATATATTTCTGCTTATTTATATATATATATATATATATATATATATATATATATATATATATATATATATATATATATATATATATATAGATATAGATATTTGCTCCCCATTTGGGGGGCACCTGACATCAGGGGCAAGAAAAACTGAATAAAATGGCATTGGCTGCATGTTTTATACCCCTGACGACCTGACGTCATGGAAGAAGAGACAGCAACCAACGCAGGGACTTTGTTATTCAGGCCGACTGAGGGCAACCTGCCAGCAGATTACCCAAATGTAATGACTGCAACAGTGAATACACTCGAACATCTACATTTATGGTAAGTGTACACAAATGTACTTTTATGGGATACTATAATGCAGTTCATGAGTTTCAAGGAAGTGAGTGAAGGGCCTTGTATGGTGAGACTAGCTAGGCTGGGAAAATGTGCAAGATTATACATATAATCAAGAGGTCTAATAGCTATTTTGAAATTAAAAAATAGGGTAGTTAGCTCACGTGTTATTCTGGTAGACTTCTTTCAAGATCAAGACCTAAAAGGATAAATCTAACAGTAGAGAATGTTCATTTAGTTAAGTATAAAACTACTCATTCTACTCTCTTTTCAGACCATGACCCTTGTGATGTTCCTTATTTTTACACAGAGGGATTGTACGAAGAAATACTGGTGATTCCATAAAGTGCATCTAAAGCAGGAAAATCGTGGCAGGTGGTATAAAGTAGTAGATCAGACGTTAGACATGTAAGGCCTCCACAGGCACTATTAATCCTCCTTATGAGACAAGTTCAAGATGAAGTTAGCTTTTCAGTTACATTTTATGCAGACAGTTTTGGGAAAACAGGAAGGAGGCTCTGTGGATCAAATGGAAGCAATTAGAAGACCTGCAGAGTAGGTTGCATGAAAAGGCAAGGACACTTCAACATGAGGGACACAATGTTTGGAAGGAGATTTATAAGCTGCAATTTTACAGGGAGATATTGATGGATAGATATTTTATAGGTTCCATTTTATAGGTTCCATGATTAAAGTGAAAATGCTTTTTATAGGCTCCAAGATTAAAATGAAAGTGCTTTGTGAGTGACATTACATGCAACACTCAAAACCAAATCACACATGGACAGTGATCTCACCTTCAATAACCACATCGCCACAACAGTCAGGAAATCCTTCTATGTGGCACACCTCATCACTAAGGACTTTTCATCCAGAAAAAAGGAGATCATTGTCCCACTGTACGCATCCCTCATTAGACCTATTATAGAATACAACACCCCATTTGGTATATACCTCTCAAGACGTCTGCAACAACTGGAAAGGCCACAGAAATACCTCACTAAAAGAATCACAGGCCTAAAGCAGATGCCCTACGCTGACCGCCTTAAAAAACTCCAGCTATACTCTGTCGCATATCGTCTACTCAGAGGCGATCTCTGCTTAACGTACAAGGCCATGTCAAACTCAGAGCTGCTGGACATGCTACACTTAAAGAAATCCCAGTCCCTCAGAGCCACACGCTCCAGGGATCTAAACCTTGTCATCACAATAAACAAAACATGCTGGAGAGATAGGTTCCTGACCCAGAGACTCCCCAGACTCTGGAATAGACTGCCCATACATGTCAAGCAGAGTGCCTCTTTGGCCCTCTTCAAAAGGAACCTTGACGATTGGATGGGAGAAAGGAAATTCACTCCAGGGAACACATCAGTCGCCCTGCTAGACGGGGGTCCAGGGAAGTAAATAGTGTACGAAGAAATAGCCAGGGAATTGTTATGGCTAGGCTTGTATAGGCTCTAGGGCAGATAGCCTAGTACCAACCTATGAACCTATGAAACACTCAGAAGGTACCAAATCAGTAAACAAAAAACAATGTTTTTTTTTGGACAGACAGGATCTCACTACATCTCCTATTCTGACCATTGCATCCTAGTACCCCAATACTTATACCAACCCTGAGATTGCTGTATCTCACAGGAAGGGAAAGCCCCCAGGAAATTGCAGTCTTAATCTTAAAATGTAAACCTGGTAGACACACTCTCAAGATTACATACAAGAGTGCAAATCACTACTGAGTTAAAACAAGTATTGCACCCAGCTCTTTGGAATAGTGGAAAACCTTGGTGATGTGGTCAAGACAGCAATGAACAAGGAAAACTATACTGTCGTTATGGAGTTGGCCAGATTAGTAGATATCATGAGATTCTATAATGATGGTAGAAATGCTTCAGAGAATAGTGTCATTCAGTGTATGAGGCAGACACGTCTTAGTGGCAATATGAAGAAGCAACAGATGATTATTTGAACAGATTACAGCTGGATAAAATTCTACATGTACAGACAACTCTATAAATGAGGTTAATTGTTCTGGAGTTGGTGAAGGTTATGACAGAGGAAAAGGGTGGGAAATCCCTTAGTAGTCATGGCATTTTGACAAGAAGCTTGGAGACTGTATAAGAATGAATCTGCTCTGTGCCTATTAAAGTTACTAATAACGCAAGTCAGGAAGGAGAAGTTCCTCATCTTGGAAATGAGCAACAGCTCTGGCTTTGCCAAAAAAAAAAATGGCTGATTTCTGTACTAAGTCATGATGAGAAGTTGCTTATAGCTATTTGGCAGCCTGTATGGCATGACAGTTTCCACAGTTAACACATTTAGACCACAGTGGATTTAAATGGAGATTGCATTTTGAAACCATATGAAAACTAAAATAATAATAAGGCAGATTTCCCACAGGAAAAAAAGAAGCATTTAGTGATGATGAGCCTGAATGTAGTGAATAAATTTTATAGGGTGGAATGATTTTATTTGACAATGGAATTGATGGCCCTGGGCTTTTCTTCTGAATATGTTCATCTGATTTTATCTGCATACAAAGGTTCAGAAGTAACAGTAAAGATTCACGTAGGGCAGCTACTGCTTCTGAAATTCACAAATGGTACTTTGCCTTTTTGATGCATCTGGTAACATGGATAAGACAATCTAAGATTAAGAATTACACAATGACTGGCCATTAATATTCAAAAATAAGCACGCTGATTGGTCAGGCCAACCAGCGTGACCATTGTAAATCCGAGAATATACCAATGGAAAAAGGTCCGGTCGCCTGGACTTTTTTCCATTAGTATATCTCATAAATGTTTTACTTTTCTTTCTTTTTTTTAAATCAAAGTAGAAAACAGAAGACCTCAAACAAATGAGGGAGATGGTGCAGAGAAAAATAAAAGGATAATCAGGTACGTTCTGCAAAACTAAAGAAGCTTACCTGATTATCCTTTTGTTTTGTCTGTCCCGGCTCTCCTGAATGTTAAAAGTTTCCCAGTTTCTTTTTTCTTCTGAATAGTGTGGGAACACAAGTCCCATTACACATGTACAGTACATCAGACAAAGCCCCAGGATACCAGAAAAATGTGGAAGGGTACCACGAAAGTATTATACAAAAAAACATTATTTAAGAAAAGTAAGTATTTTTTTCTTAAATAATGTCATTGCATAATAGCAATAACCAACTCCGTGGTGTGGTATGTTGAAGATTTACCCACGGTTGGCTTTATTTAATCACTCGGGCTTTGCCCTCATGATTAAACTACACCAGCTGTGGGCAAATCTTCAATATACCACACTGATGTTGTCAGTTACAGCTTAATTATAAAATGGGGAGAAAGTTTTAAGACTTTGAGCCAGATTCAATAAAGACTGCACTAAATTTATACGATATGTACTCAATAAAATTCTTATCACATTTTATGTGCTTTATAGTGAAAGATTACACTAAGCGCACATGTCGTCTACATTTTGTGGTAACTTTTATGAATCCCTGTCAATATTTAAAACTGCAAGAATATCAAAATTAGGAGGAAGAAAGTGTGAGTTATGTCTCTGTTGTCTGTTCACTTAGAACAGTGTACACTTAGTGCAAGTGTTATTGACCCAGCCTTTATCTGAAGATGATGGTCTAGTATATTTGTCCAGGACAGAAGAGAATTTTTGGAAATTGTCTGAAGCACTTACTAGTTTAGGGGGTATAAAATTAATACTACTAAGGCTGGATCTGTGGCACTAAATTATGCCCCTTCTTAACACATGAGAACTACCTATCAATATCTGTGCGACTCTACCAACATGACATATTTGAGAGTTTGGACAAATGATTCAGTTCAGGCTTCAGTATAAAAAATATATGAAAAATATATGAAGAAACTCAAAATGGAATTCAAACTGTGGAATATATTGGGACTGTAAATAAATAACAGAAGGTTAGACATAGCATTATTTTGTGTTTATATTATTGCTGTGTGCACAGTAAGCCCTTCCTGCAGGCATCCCTCAAAATTTTATCAGGACAGAGAAAAATACAGCAGGTTTTAAACGAGCATGACAAAACCCATTTTAGTTGTAGCTGTTCTTGCACTTAGTTATATTTTTATAGTACTGACTGCTTGTCTGTAAAACATGCTTCATCACTGATCACATACATGCATCCATTTGAAAATGTCATCTTTATTACCTTCTGGGTTTTTTTTTGTATTCTTTTGGGCTAAGAATGAAAATGCTCCATTGGGTTGAGTGTTCTATCTGGGTAACAAAAGAAAAATAAAAAAGTAAAATAAGTTTTGAGTCACATAAGAAAATGTGCTAACGCCATGGGAACTACAGGGATTAAAGTCACTAGATCCTGAACAGTATTAACTCATTACATCCGAAACAACCACCTGAATTGCATATGCAGTTACCTCTCTAAGCTCCTCTAGGCGTCAAATTTGTCTTGTTTGCATATTAATTAATCAATCATAATACTGCTACAGGTATCATACACTTTATCTTGACAATTGTACATGATCAATGATAAAAACACATTTGTATATTGATATCTGACCTCTGTCAATGAGTATTTGCTTGTGATAATAAGGTGATAACTTAATTTTTAACGCACCCACTACACTACTGGAGGTCACGTAAACTAAGTATTGTACTTAATGAGTATGAACTTATTTGAAGTGATGAAAAAATGGACTTCCTTAGCATTTGGAGGTCAACAGTGGTTCAAACAGATGGAATGCCTTACAGTGGGTTATCCATTATTTGGAGTTTATTCTTGCTGGGATACAACAGACAAATGCAAGAAGGAAAAGCCCTTTCAAATAATCTTATGACAACTGGAAAAAAACAAAAACAAAAAAACAAAAGCATTAACAGAAAGATGAATGGCTGATGTATCACCTTCTTGTGACAATGCATTACAGCTGATAGAAGAACGACATCAGAGTGAAAAACATTTTAGAATAAGTATATAAATATATTGCTTCCCTGGCTGTTTTATAAAGACAGAATTGAGTATGAAATAATTTGTTTCTTATATAAAGGGTAAAGTAAAGGTTGGACAGCAGGGGCATGATTAAAACAATGAATCTACACAGTTTGTTATTTACGGTGCATTCCAGGGAAGATGTAAAGGGAGCTACGGATTAGCTTGCAAGACCCTTTGATTTATCTAAAAGATTTTCATTTACTTTTTATATATGAGGTATAGTTTATATATGAGGTATAGTTGTGTTATTTCGAAACTGACAGCTAAATTCTTTGGGTAATGGTTACTGATGTAATATTATAAAACAGAAGATAGTTTTACTGTTATTTATCTCATTTACGATTGTTACCATGCTGGCATCAATACAGATAAGATATTTCTGAGCAATAATAAAGAGAATATTCTACTAATAACTTTGGAGAGAACTATGTTGGAATTTCTGTATGAAAATGTGAAATGGAACTAACAGCATATTTATTTGCTTTGTGAAGATCAGTTTGTCAAAAGTCTTTGCGTTTGAGATGAATTTCCTTAATCTCCTTCAAGAACAGAGGATTATGAAAGGGACTCCACTCATAACCAATTTACCAACTTACTATAATTTTACAAAAAATTCAGCATGAGAATGGAGCAAAGCAAACCTCACAAAGTTTAACTCTTGACATCAATGCTGAGAACACAATAGTAAGTAGACATGACTAGGGAGACTTGATCATAATTCTTTGCACTGAACACAACTTTATCCGTGCCATACATTACCAGTTACAGAAAAAAATGTAGATATGTGAAATGCTTTACAACTTTAAAAGCCACAACACACGTCGCACAACCACAAAGTTAGAAGGCAGTAGTGAAGTGCCTGATGATGAATAAGGAACTTTAAAAGCTGTTGGAATTTCAGTCAGATGTCAGAAAGACAGTTAGCAAAGTTGCCTTTTTCCCAAGTTTAGAGCACAAACACAGCGTTATACACACTTAAATGTACTTATAATTAGAGAGCTGATCATAATTCTTTGCAAGACATTGGAAGTTTTAGTTGCCATGATGTAGTGTCACTATGGCAAGTTTATTTTTCTCAATAGTTGTAGTGCTCTAAGTGTTTGTACCAATGGATTTGTAAGAACTGAAATTGAGAGGACTGGCCATCTTAAATGTTACGATGACTAAGAAACTTGTTAGTACAAATTTCTGTGAACTTATGGAAAGGAAGTGTAGGGCGATGATGGATCCTGAGATACTTAAGGGAATCCCAGCAAGCAGCCATGTGACCCCATGCATGGCCAGCCTTATGCAGGGGCCAACTAACAGCTGCCTAGAACACTGCTCTCACAGCCCTGTGAAGGGCACTTTTTGTATGTTTATTTTTAAAGGAAAGAAACACACTTTTTTCTTACAAATAAGTAAATAAATAAATGAAATACTAGAAATCTGCCCCTACTAAAGCAGTACCCATGAGGAGGCAGGCCTGTAGATTTGGCAGTTGAGTTTCTTGGCCTCTTGCTCATTCCACCCAATGATCTACCTAGACAATGAATCAGGAAGATCATAGGTAAGACAAAGTAAGAAATCAACAAATTCGAAATTGTATTTTATATCTTGAGTGTAGTGTGGAGAGAAAGTTCGCTGACAGAATGAGATGTTTATTTTTTCAAAATATTATTAATCAGATCTTTTTGATGTCTGGGGACTGGCTAGTCTTAGTTCTCATCCGTTCCTAATTTTGCAGGATGTGCCTGATTTTGTGTAATATGCTTTCCTATCCATCTATCTATCTATCTATATATATATATATATATATATATATAGTTTCATAGTTTAGTACTAGGCTATCTGCAATGGGGCATTTGTAAGCCTAGCCATAGTGATGTGGCTTTTGCCACCCCATGAAATGGTACAAAAATGCACAGAATAAACTTAGAATACTGTGCCTCTGTCTAGTAGTGACACAATGAAGGTCCCCTTATATAATAGAATTAGTTTACTCTGCCCCTGTCTAGCAGTGACACAGATGTGACCCCTGGGGTAAACTTACGATCTCCCATCCACTCATCAAGATTTCTCTTGAAGAGAGTCAGTGAGGGGCTCTACCTAATACGAACTGGGATCTTGTTCCAAAGCATGGGAAGCCTCTGGGTTATTAATCTATCCCTCCACCATGTCCTATTCATACTTGTGCCGAGGTTTAAGTCTTTAGCTCTCATGGTCCTGATGGATTTGGATTTTTTGAGGTGGCGCATGTCCATCAGATCCTGATTGGACATGGCCTTGTACGTCAGGCAGAGATCACCTCTGAGCAGGCGGTATGCTACTGAATAGAGCTGAAGTTTCTTTAGTCTGGCAGAATAAGACATATGTTGGAGACCCTTGATCCTCTTGGTGAGGTACTTTTGTGGTCTCTCCAGCTGTTGCAAATGCCGGGTGAGGTACATACCAAATGGGGCATTATACTCAATCATGGGTCTGATGAGCGAGGAGTATAGGAGTACAATGACATCCTTGGATCTGGATGTGAATCCCTTCATGATGAGGTGTGCAAGGTAGAATGTTTTTCTAACCACTTTGGCAACGTGGGTGTCAAATGAGAGGTCGCTGTCTACTTGGATCCCTAGGTCTCTGATTACTTTTTCTGTACTCAGTGGGTTGCTGTCTATGTGATAATTTGTGGGTACTTTGTTTTTCCCAAAGGGGATGACTATACATTTTTTGGCATTTAGTTTAAGGCCGTGACTCTGGCACCAGTTGTCCGTTTCTGTGAGGCCTTTTTGTAGGATGTATGTGTCCGCTGGTGTATCGACTATGGTGCCTAGTTTGCAGTCATCTGCGAACTTTGTCAGCCACAACCCTCCCATGTTTGCTTTAACATCTGAGAAATAAATGCCGAACAAGAGGGGTCCCAGGATCCCTGTGGGACACCACTTGTGACTGGCTTTGAGTCTGACATTACTCCAGCGATTTTAACTTTATGGGTTCTGTCCTTTAGCCAGTTTGCAACCCATCTAGTGACATAAGGGTTTACGTTTAAGCTGTTGAGCTTATCTATGATGCCTGAGTGAGGTATTGTGTCGAAGGCCTTAGCCAAGTCCAGGTAGGCTGTATGGACTGCTTTGCCCTCATCAATGGCTCTAGTGACTGTTTCAAAAAAGTCAACCAGGTTTAAAAGGCAGGATCTGCCCTTTACAAAGCCGAACTGGGTGGGGTCAAGTGTCTGTAGGTCCCCTATGTCTCTGTTTATGAGTTCCATAATGATTCTTTCCATAGCTTTGCAGACCAGGCTGGTTAAGCTTATGGGGTGGTAGTTCCCACGGTCTGTAGAGGTACCCCCTTTGTGGAGTGGGACCACTGTTGCTGTACACCAGTGTTCAGGTACATATCCTGTAGTAAGGTTAAATAGCATTTTTATGTGCGGGTTTAGCTCCTCTTGGAGTTCACGTAGCATGCAACCCGGGATACCATCAGGTCCCATTGATGCTGTGTTTTTAGCTTTGTTTAGGGCGGTTCTCACTTGGACATCTGAGATGACAGGGAGATTACATTCAGCTGGGAAAAGTATTTCTTCTTTTGGGGGTGAGGGAGGGGAGAAATTTGCACTGAACCTGTCAGCCAGAATGTTGGCAATATCTATGGGTTCAGTGTATTTTTTGTTGTTGTGAACTAACTCTGAGCATATCTGAGGGTTTCCGCCCAGGTTTCTAACATAGCTGAAGAAGGCTTTGTGGTTATCTTTAGTGTCCTTAGCGATTTTTCTCTCAAAGTTGGCCTTGGATGTTTTCCTGCTAATGTTGATCAGAGATGTCTTCCCTTTATGGGATTTTGCTCTGACGTGCAGTAGCTTCCTTCTTTTGTTATACAGTTTGTTAATGGCTGAGGTCCACCAGACAGGACGCTTGCCTTTGGTGGAGAGGGACTTGGATTTATTTGGGATTGCATGATCCATGCATTCTTGGAGATGTCCATAGAAAGCATTTGTGAAGGATTCAGCATTGTGGGATGTGGTATCATACATATATATATATATATATATATATATATATATATATATATATGTGTGTAATTTTTATTTCTTGGTAAACCATTGAGGATTATAGACAATCAAATATGCCAGATTATTTTGCAGAAAATATTTTTTTTTAATGCAAAACCTGTTGTTCTGCTAACTAACTGAATTTGAGTAACACAAAAATGCTGGAGTGTCTGTGGAAGAGTATGACTAACAATTCTTCTTTGCTCATTATTTAGACATTGCAGGACTAATGTGATTTGTGTGAAGGAACTTAAGAGTACTTTTATGTGTGACTACTGTTTCCATGCAAAAAAGATGAAATACAAAACATCACTATCTGGCTTTGCAGGACTAGTTTGTCTTTGCAGGATTAATGTGACTTATGTGAAACAACTAGGAATTCTTTTAACATGTAGCTACAGTTTCCATTAAACAAACTTAAAATGCAAAACACAGCTTACACATCTGTCAATTTTAGCTAAAATTGCTTTGGGGGCAGCTGCCTGTAGAAAATAATCACTCCTCTTGCTGTTTTCTCATTCTAAACACAAACTATCTGGCTTTGCAGAACTATTCTGCCTTTGTAGGATTGCTGTGATTTGTATGAAGCAACTTGCAGTTGTAAAATGTGTGGCTACTGTTTTTTGGAAGTCCACAGAACAATGGCCATATTTTTTTCCTTTATCACAATCATCTGAAGGGCACACAGAAGTAGCTATAACTGCTAAATAGGGGTTTCAGCTGTCAGTTTAAAGTTATTGACCTCTTGTTGTCTGTTGGTTTAAACAGTCACTATCTGGATTTCAGGACTAGTATGTATTTGTACGACGTTAGTTGTATTACTTATAACTGGACATCTGAGATATTCAAAGAGTAAGTAGCTATAACTATCTGGTCTTTCTGCACAGGAAAAAATGTCTGCTGTTGCTTGCTCATTCTTGTTTTGAGGCACTAATGCAGAATGTGTGAAGCAACTTAGAATACTTTAATGTGATCATTTTGTCCCCACTTTCCTCACAAGCAAACATCAGATGTGAATACAGGTGGCTATCTTTCTGTTTGAGTATAAGGAATTATACTGTTTATATAATCTGACAGCAGCAGATTGAAATGTGTTATGCTGAAATTTTTTTCAGTTTCGACCCAGTCTGAAATCAGAGAGGTACACAGACATTGGTTGTTTTTTTGGAGTAGGGTTGAGGGGGCATGTTGTGTATAGGTATGGCAGCAGTAACTATATATATTACTGTGGCCATCTGTGCCTTCACTTTCATACCAGTCTAACAGCAGAGGAGGATGCACTGAATGTGACTATATTAAATATTATACGTTTGAGGGGGTAGAGAAGCAGGTACTATTCTCAGATATGATTTACATATTATCACAAACATTTTTCTTCTCAATTTATTGTGAACTGCTACTATTTTGTTAATTCTTGGCATTAAACATTGGATACAACTTACTTTTTCACTGAATATAAAAAAAGTTAATTCCTTTCTTTACAAACTTTGTCCAGTTATGGCTACTCATGACTTAGTGGGCCTCCAGACCCCAAGCTTAATGCACTGATTTCTTCCAAGTGCAGTCTTAGTCAGAATCTGTTGAAAGGATGCAGAAGAAAAGAAAGTTTTGGTCAGGTCATTATTGTATTAAAAGGTTGAAAAAAACTCTTAAACTGCACCTCAAAGCATCTAGAATCCCCAAAGCATCTGGTAGCTTAGTGCCCCACTCCTCAGACTTCAGGGTTAACTCGGTTATTTCCTCCACTGTAATTACAATACAGTCCTGGTCAGTAAGCTTCACTGTAGTTACAACACAGTCTTGGTCAGTAAGGGCGTGTTGAAAGAATGAAGGAAAATAGAAAACTGAAGAATAACACCAAATGTTTTCCTTAATCTGGATTTTTTTAAACCCATCACTGGATGAAAAAGTTGTTTAAAAAACTTTAATATGTACCTCAGAGCATTTAGAACCCCAGTGGCTTCTGCGGTCATAGTGTCTCCCAGACTCCTGGCTTAATGCAGCTATTTTCTCCACAGTTATCGGAGTGTATGCTTGTCATATTAGGATGTTTTGAATGAATGGAGGACAAAAATGAAAGAGTAAGACAAACTATGACGGAAGAAAAAAGTAATGTGAGTGGTGTGGGTAAGCCAGGATGGGGGGGAGCCATGTTGTCACAGTGTGATGTGCTGGGGGGCACCAAACAGCCCCTCACATTGAATCTGCTCAGGTCAGACAACAGATAACTGATTAAAAAAAAAAGAGAAAAGACCAGAACCCAGGGCAGATCACTCAGATCAAGCAGCTGTGGTATTACAGAGAGAATTTCCTAGGGGATCTGAAACATGCTTAATAGTTAGATATATTGAGAAAGTACAGTTGTGTACACTTACCATAAATGTAGATGTTTGAGTGTATTCACTGTTGCAGTCATTACATTTGGGTAATCTGCTGGCAGGTTGCCCTCAGTTGGCCTGAATTCCAAAGTCTTGGGTCCTGCGTCGGTTGCTGTCTTTTCTTCCATGACATCAGGTCGTCAGGGGTATAAAACATGCAGCTGACGCCATTTTCTTTAGTTTTTCTTGCCCCCGATGTCAGGTGCCCCCAAAAAGTTAGCAAAAAAAAAAAAAAAAAAAAATATATATATATATATATATATATATATACATGCATCAATATAAACTTTATCTTCATCTACAAGCAAATACACCACATAGGTTGTAGAAGATAGAGAAGGAAAGATAAACTCCAGAATGACAGGGGGATGGGGGAGGGTAACCTGGACTGCAACAGTGAATACACTCAAACATCTACATTTATGGTAAGTGTACACAACTGTACTATGTTCTTTGTGTTTCACTGTTGCAGTCATTACATTTGGGTAGAATCCCAAAGCTATGGTTGGGAGGCTGGAGCTAAACAGCATTAGGTGCGGCTATAAGGCCCTGCAGCACTGCAGTGGCAAAGCCTGCCCTGGACTTAGAGTAGAGAGGCAAATGATAATGCTTTGTGAAGGTGTGAACAGAACTCCAAGTAGCAGTCTCTAGAATGTCTTTGGCTGGTACTCCTCTGAGAAAGGCTGCTGAGGTAGCTGTAGCTCTGGTGGAATGAGACCTAATGCCCTTGGGCACAGGTTTACCATGGTGTAAGTAGCAGAAACGGATGCAGTGGCTTATCCACTTTGAAATTGTCTGCTTTGAAATAGCCTTTCCTTCTGATCCTGCAGCATATGACACTAGTAATTGCTCAGTTTTTCTTAAAGCTTTATTCCTGCTCAAGTAGAATCTTAGCTGTCTGTGTACGTCCAAGGAATGCAGAATTCTCTCCCCCTTGTTCTGCGGATTTGGATAAAAAGTTGGCAGATGAATTGTTTGGTTAAGAGCCACACTGGAAACCACCTTAGGCATAAAAGTAGGATTTGTTCTCAGAGACACCCTGTCTGGGTAAAATATGATAAAAGACTCTACAGCCTTGAGGGCCTGTAGCTCTGAAACTCTTCTTGCTGAAGTAATTGCTAGTAGCAGAGCTGTTTTCCATGATAAGAACTTTATATCAGCTGCTTCAAATGGAGGCAGGGTGAGCTTTTCCAACACATAACTGAGGTCCCATGCAGGAAATGGTGATCTTCTAGGAGGCCTTACATTTTTGGCTCCTTTAAGATACTGCTTTAGTAAAGGATGAGAAACGATTGGTGGCTCTGTATTGTAATGAGCCGAAATGGCAGAGGCATGGATTTTGATTGATGAGAAAGATAGGCCTTTGACAAGCATCTCAGTTAAGTATTGTAATATCCGAGGAATATTTGGTTCTGCTGTGTCAGTTCCTTGTGCTTGATTCCAAGCACAATCTCTTCCATTTGTCAGCATAAGATTTTCTAGTACTAGGCCTTCTGGCTTCCAAAATGACATCCATCACAGCTTTACTGAGAGGTGTTGTTTGTATAATTACATGATCAGCCATGTTGCCAGGTTCAGTGTCTGTAGTTGATTGTGTAGGATCTGATTGTTTTGCTGGGACAGTAGTTGAGGTCTTTGAGGTAAGGTCCAAGCTGGATATTGAGGCAAGTTCCTTAGGATTGGGTACCAGTACTGGCGGGGCCAGTCCGGGGCAATTAGTATCATCTTTGGTTTCTCTTGTCCGACTTTTAGGAGGACCTTGGGGAGAAGAGGCAGAGGAGGAGAGGCGTAAACTGATAGGTTTTTCCAATTGAAGGAGAGGGCGTCCACTTTCCATGCTTGTCTGTGATAAGTCCTTGTGCAGAATCTTTTCAACTGATAATTTTGAGGAGAGGCAAATAGATCTATGTCTGGGCTCCCCCATTTCTCTGTTATCATGCTGAAGACTTGTGGATTTAGTTTCCACTTGTGAGGATCCATAAGGTTTCTGCTTAAGTCATCTGCCAGTGCATTTTGTTTTCCTGGCAAGAATTGAGCTTGAAGATGTATTTGGTAGGTCAAAGCTGTGTCCCACAGTGCCATGGCTAATCTGCAAAGTGTGTGCCCCCTTGTCTGTTTATATACCACTTGACTGTGGTGTTGTCCATCTTTATCAGTAGTTGTCCTGGATGGTGTTGTCCATCTTTATCAGTAGTTGTCCTGGATGAAGTAAGTCCTTGAAGGCTGTTAGGACATTTTGAACAGCTAGCATCTCTTTCTGGTTGATATGTAGATGTATTTGTCTTCGGGATGTAGATGCATTTGTCTTGGGGTCCATATGCCCTGAATGCATCTTCCTGCCATGTGGGCCCCCCAGGCATAATCCGATGCGCCTGTTGTTAAGGTTTGGTTGGCAGGGGGGAGAGTGAAGGCCCATCCCATGTTTTGGTGACATGCCTTTTCCCACCATAGAAACTCCTGTTGTAGGCAGGGAATGAGAGGAATCATTGCTTCCAGACTGTGTGAATGTTGACTCCATAAACCTTTCAGTTACCATTGAAGTTTACTCATATGCAGTCTTGCATATGGAATTAGTAGGATGCAGGATGCCATGAAGCCCAAAGCCTGCAGAATTTGTCTTGCAGATAACTGGGTCTTTGTTGCCATCAGTTTGAAATAAGTAGTCAGTTGCCTTTGCTTGTCTGGCGTGAGGTAAGCCATCTGGGCAGTTGTATTCACCAGGAATGTTATCTTTTGAGAGGGTACCAGTTGTGATTTCTTTTCGTTTATTGTGACACTAGGCATGTTAAAAGCCTTTTCACAAACACCAGGTGTTAAAGAAGAATGTCCTCGTTCTCTGCTTGAAATGAGACAGTCGTCTAAGTAAGGATATATTTGTATACTTCTTTGTCTGCAAAATGCAGTTACTGGTGCCAGGCATTTTGTAAAGACACTGGGCGCAGTAGATAAGCCAAAGGGCAGTGCAGAGAATTGGTAATGCATTAAGCCAGCCTTGAATCTGAGGTATCTTCTGCACGATTGTCTTATTGGGACATGCAGGTATGCCTCTTTTAGGTCTAAAGTCACCAGCCAAGCATTCCTGCCCAGCATGGGCAGAAGCTGCTGCAAAGTCAGCATTTTGAATTTTGGAATGTCCAGGTATGTGTTAAAATTCGATAAATCCAGTATTGGCCGCCAGGCCTTGTCCTTTCTGGTACCAAGAATAATCTTGAGTAAAAACCTTGCCCTTTTTCCTATTCTGGTACTGATTGAATGGCCCCATATCCATGAGGGACGTAACCTGTTTCTGTGCCTCTGCCCATTGATTTTGTGGCAGATCTGGCCAACCATTTGCCATTGGCAGAGTGTGGAAATGGAATCTGTATCCCTGTGATACTATGTTTAGTACCTACTTGTCCTGAGTTATTAACTGCCAATTTTGCACAAAAAGTGTTAACTTTCCCCCTATGGGTGCTGCCAAAAGATAAGTGCTTGGTGTAGGCAGAGGGAAGTCATTGGGATTGTTTTCTGTAGGTTTGCGTTTTATCTCCTCCAGACTTGGAGGTAGAAGCGCCCCATTGCTTTGACCTGTATGAATCTTGCGCCTGGTAACTGGAACCCTTAGGGCATCTGGATTTGCCCCTTTGAGCTCTGTCTGACACAGGAAAGGACCAATTTTTTGTAGGCCAGTGTCTACTGAATCTAGGTGGCTGCACTTGTAAGAAGTCTTTAACACTTTGCATAGACTTAGCTTTGTCTTTCATTTTCTTTAAAACCTCTTCTGCCTTAATACCAAACACAGAATCATGCTGCAAAGGAGCATCTAGCAATTTAGCTTTAACATGATCAGGCAAATTCTGTTCCTTTAACCAGGCATGCCTCCTAATCACAGATACAGTAACTGCGGCCCTGCAGGAGGCCTCTAAGGAGTCAAAACCACATTGCAAAGTATGCTTTCCAGCCTGATCATCTGCATGCAATAATTCCTGCAATTCTTTATTTTCTGCACATTCTGAAATCAACATAATTTTCTGTTTCAGCAATCCCATAACATGTTATTGGTACTTAAGCATATGAAATTGACAGTTTAAGGCCCCGATTGCCAGGGTTGCAGATGTATAAACCTTTTTTCCCCATCTGTCCAGAATCTCTGTCAGAGGTGGTAGGATTTTTTGCTGTTGAGGCCTTAACTCCCTTTGGACCCTGTGAAATAGTTTCAGGATCAGCAGCAGGGTTTCTACATAAAAAAATTATGTGAGTCAGGGACTCTGTAATATCTGTCAGGTTTACTGGGAGCCGGAGGTAAGGAGTCAGGGGTCAAGCTTGACTCCAAAAACACATCATCCACAATGTCTAAAACAGGGGGAATGGGTAAAGGCCTGTGCTGAGGGAGAAGAAGGAAATCAGTGAGCCTTTTTTTTGATTCTGAGAAGTCTTGACTCTCCCAGTGAAAATGCGCCCTCAAAGTATGCAAGGTTTTTCCAAATGAATAATCCTCAGGAGGAGATGTAGATGGTATGGACTCCAATGCATCAGAATCCTCATAGGGAGGAATAGATAATTCCTGATCAGAAGAGGAATCAGAAGAAACAGAAACCTGATCTGAAGATTCATAATCAGTGTCTTGCCTAGACCTCTTATCTGGAGGGGGATGGGTACCCCTGATCAAGGTAATGAGGTCTTCAGCCATTTTAATCATCTGTTTTTTAGGCATAGAGGCCTGTGCACGTGGCTCATGCGTCAGTTTTTTTAGTTTTAGAAGTTGCTTTTGTCTATAGTTTTGCAGCTGTCGTCAGTTTGATATACAAATGTTGAGGTCTGAATACACCCTCAGAAGCCGGTGCCTGCTCAGCGGGTCTGGACCCACTCGAGGGAGACACATCCGCCGGTCCAATACCTTGAGTATCTTGTGGCATGCCGGACTCCACGTGGGTGTCGGTAGAGGCCTGCGACTCGAAGGTAGTGGGTATCAGGGGCTGTGAAAGTGCCTCACTGAGTACTGGCGAACCGGCGACTGGCTTAGAAGAAGCTTCATCATCGGTTTTGGATCTCAACTGCCTTTCTCTGTCCTTTTCTTTGCATTTTTTATGTACTCCGGTAGTCGGATTGCTATCCGACGACATTTCTGGGTAGTTAAATCTGTTTCCAAAATACTTTGATGCAAAAATATACCGATGCTTAATAGTGCGTTGGTTACATCTAGCACAAAACTGACAGCCAGACACGTTGAAATCAGGGCCTAGGCAAGGAATACAGTATAAATGGAAATCCTTATGAAGTATTTGCTTCCCACAAGTAATACAATTATTAACTTTTTCTGACATCGGTAAGGAGCAAGAGAAAAGTTTCTCCAACGGGGTACTTAGCTTTTAGGGAAGACTTCGGTTCTGAAACTCAAACTTGAATATTTCATTAGTCGGCCAACCGACACTTGCGAAATGCTTCTGCTTTGGGCACCGCACGGCAAGAAAGACTAAAGAAAATGGCGTCGGCTGCATGTTTTATACCCCTGACAACCTGACTTCATGGAAGAGAAGACAGCAACCGATGCAAGACCCAAGACTTTGGAATTCAGGCCGACTGAGGGCAACCTGCCAGCAGATTACCCAAATGTAATGACTGCAACAGTGAAACACGAAGAACATCCACTAGGGAGTTTCAGCAGAAATCCTTGTGACCTGGGAGAAAACATGACTAACAATCAAATGCATATTTTAAATCAGCAAAGATGACACTAATGTAGAGGCCTTTATCCATCTTATCAAAATGAAATCTGTGATTAAATATAAAGCAGTTGTGGTACTGTATGATTTAGCCACACTCTTCAAGATACAACTAACCTTCTTTGGTTCATTGTAAATGAATTTCATACTGAAACACCAAGAATACTATGCATTACATATTTAAAAAATAAAATACATAAAAATAAATGTTACAAAGCTACAAAAGTTTCTTTGCAGTCTCTCTGCAAACCCAACTCCTACACTACACAGACAAGCACCTATGCTCAAGGACACACACACACACACACACACACACACACACACACACACACACACACACACACACACACACAAACTCAGCGACTGCATAAACATAACGGAAGTGAAATTTAATTATGCAAGTTTCTAGTGCCCCATGTTTGCACAATTTTCTCACACATGGAAAAACAAAAGCCACAGTCAATGAGTGAAGTAAAACCACACCCTTAAAGAAACCAAAAAAATCAGAATGCAGTGTCTTCAGGAAACCAGCACTTCATTCAAAATAAAAAACCTCCAGTTAGAGTTTTCGTCTCAACTTACACTCACAGAGACTTCCCTTAAAGAAACAAGATTATGATAAATGGAACTCAAATCTATGGTCCCTCAAGGAACAATGCTATAATATTGTATTGGTTCCCACACTGTAGTTTGCTGTGACTCTATGATGACTCCTCTTGTCAAAAACGCTTGATTCAGCTTAATTTTACTCTTCTAAAAAAGTCATATACTTTAACCATTAAACTCCCTTATTTATGCATCTATACATTAAACAGTATCCTGCACCACCTAAACCATTCTTTTGAGTGATGTTTCTAATATCTCTCCAAGTCACTTAGAAGCAGGGTTGCTAGACGTCCCTATTTGGGCGGGACTGTCCCGAGATCAGCAGCCTGATCCCGAGTCCCGCCCTGCCATTTTAAATCCTGGCCAGCCTCCACTTTGTTTTTTTTTTTTTTTTGATTGGCCCGTATACCTGGCATACGGGCCAATCAAAAATCGCTAAACATAGAGCTTCTTGTGTTCCGCATTAAACAGAAGTAGCTCCGTGTTTAACGCTTTTTAATTGGCCCGTATGCCGGTATACGGGCCAATCAAAAATCGCTAAACACGGAGCTACTTGTGTTGAATGTGGAACTGCAGTGCATTAAACACGAGAAGCTCCGTGTTTAGTGCAGAGCTACTGTTCTTTAATGAGGAACTCTGTTCCGCATTAAAGATTTTTTTTTTTGGTCTTCACTTGCCGTGAAAGACTTTTTTTTTGTCCCTACCTGGCTGGTTGGAAATCTGGCAACCCTGCTTAGAAGTGAAGCACATTTTTGAAATCCAAATGAATGAAGAGTGGTGACATGCAGGGTATGTACAATTCAGAAAGCTCAGCTATGTGACGTGGCTAGCACAAATAATATGGTCAGTTGTGCTCTATCCTGACTGTATAATGAGGTGTCATGTATGATAATGAGGCAAAACAAGATGGCAGAGTGATTCAGAAACTTTTAAATGCTGTACAATGCAGTTGCACCTGTTTTATATTTGAACATGGCCATATATCAGTGTTTAGGCAGACTAGATTACAGAACAATGTAAGAAGATGCTGCAGCTACAGTAAATGTATTTCTGCAGGTGACAGTTATTGTAGCTGTGATGCCCGACTGCGCATGAGGTTATCCCAGGAGGCACAGGGTCATCTGACTATGCATACTGCATGCCCTCCATGACACTGGCATAGTGGACTGGCACTATGTGGACAGAAACACCATGTAACATACTGCGGATATGTGTCCATCTCATCTGCAGTCCAATGGGAGTCATGGAATACCTACCCCATTGGATACGAAGGTATCTGTGGCCTTAGTACACTAACTAATGGAACATTTTATTGAACTACTATGTCCTATTGGCAAGACAGTGGAGGTATGTCAGGCAACTGCCTTGAGAATGCTCCATGAGTTTTTCAATGCCATACTTCAGCATGTGGAAGATCATATGCACTTCTCACATACCCCAGAGGAGGTGGCAAATACCATGTGGGAGTTCTGTGATGTAGCCCATTTCCCACAAGGTACCTACATTGAAATAAAGGTCCCACCTGGTGAACAGGGAAGAAGGCAAGTGAAACACAAAGGGCATCACTTCAGCTGTCAAATGATCTGTAATACATAGGGTATCATCTACAGTGTGTGTGCAGGCTACCAGGGCTGTTTTCACCGCTCCCACAAAGGCATACCTGTGACCTGTATCAATGGCCTGTGTGGGGTGACTTCCCATGGGCGATACATGATATGTCCCAGAACCCGGGCTCATAATACCTATCAGAAATCCACACAATCATACAGACCAGAGGTACAACACTGCAATCTGCAAATCAGAAACATTAGACAGCATGCATCTGGGCTGCTGAAGGCATGCCTTCACTGTCTAGATTCATACAGTGATGCCCTGAAATATGACCCTGCCATGTTTGCCAAAATACTGATTGTGTTAGCAATGTTATGCAATATTATATTTAGGAATCTGTTACACCAGGGTGGCTTCTAACAGGGCCAGCAATTCTCAGCACCACTGGCACTGGAAGCTGAGTCAGATGTGGAGTCAGAGCAGGAGCCAGTAGCAAGACATGATTATACCAGATGGAGTCAGGAACGGTATGCCATGGCACCAGCAAAGAAACAGTGAATTACACAGATTTTTGCAATATAATTATGCAAGAGTTAAGCAGATGCACTATGCTAAAAGTGATGAATGCAAAAACATCAAGATGTGCTTACCCATGCACAGGCTGGCCATGATGTGCCTCAGATATAGACAACCCAAGTAACACTTTAAAAAGGGCAGGGCACAGTTATCATTTGCATGACTGGAGAAGGGAGTACATGAAAGCATGTGTTTTACAGGCAAAGGTGTGACTGCTGATGTGCATAAAAATAAAATGTGTGTTTTAGAAAGTGTCAGAACTGGCATGGAGGTGGTTAATGTCAGGAAGGGCGAGGGTCAGTGGATGCATGTGATGTGCTGCGAATAGTGGTGGTGGTATGCACGCCTGTGTGTGTATACAGGGAGATAGCCTCTACAGTTGGTGCAGCACTGCAGCTTGGCCTACAGGACAGGTCCAGGTCATGCATGACAGAAGGTTCAGCTTCCCGTGCATGCCCTTGCTCATGACAGCTGGCTCTGCCAGCAATTGCGGTGGCTATCGCAAGACGCTGGATAGATGCTGCTGTGCTGCATGATCTCAAATAATGACTGCTAGGAGTTGTGCCAGCATGATGATAACCATAGCAATGTGCGCTTCTAGGAGTAGATACTTCTAGAACAGATGCTGCTGTGTAAGTGCTAGCACTGCAAGAGAGGATTTGTGGATGGAACAGATGACTGCCTACAAGGATGGCCCCTTGCCCCTGCAAACCAACCCACAGAAGACATTGTAAAATCCAGTGTAGGATTCCGTATATTCAAAGAATCACACATACAGAACGTGCAGTCCTGTAGGTCAACAGGTACACCCTGGATCACCCTCACTATTTCTGTCATGGTTGAGATGGCTTTCACCTGGGACTCCACGATGGTCCTGCACACCCACTGGGTCTCTGTCACTAATGCCCCAACTTCAGGGGGAGAGCAATAACCATATCTCCAGTGAGCACCATTACTAACACCCACCCGTGTTGCCCCCCCCCCCCCGGTCACAAGTGTTAAGAGCACATTCAGCCATCTATCTATTGGGGACTACCACACTTCTCTAATCTACAGTGCCCCCATAAACCAATACTCTCACAGATGTGTCTCCGTGTTACCCACAGTCATAGAAAATATGTCCATTTTTTTCCATAAGAAACATTTTTATTGAATTACCAAATGATACAGGCAATCATACAGTTATATAAATGAAAACAAACTATACTGACATATTTTCAGTTGCAACCGTTATACATTATGTATAATCTTCTATATATAGTCATTGTCAATCAAACATTACATACCTCATTCAATTCCTGCCTTCCCTTAAACCTCATTCCTTCTTCAAAATATTATTATGCATGTATTATTACCACAATTCACATTTTTCTATGTAATTTGCTCCTACCTTTTTCTTAGAGACTGCATCCATGATCTGCTTATGTGATGCGGTGGTTACCCTTCTTGTGTCTGATGTACACTCTGCAAACCCTGACTGTGCCAACTCACCTCCCTCATAATTACCAGAGGTTACAGATCCCCCAACATCAGTTCCACCAGTGAATACAACAAAGCAAAAAATATCCAGTGTAAGTATGAACGAGCACAATAACTACGCATGCAACTGACATATTTATAACTACAAACCTGAGAATATATAATATCACTGGCCATACCTTGTGCAGATACTCATGGCTCTCTGATACCCAAAGTACTTGTATGCCACCAGTTAACCAGATTTCATGAAGTTTAGCATGACTAAGTGGTGAGGAGGGCTTGCAGCTACAAATACAATGAATTAGAGCTACATAACTGCGGCATCCACAGCTGAAAACCTCTGAGGCCAGTTCAGTTGTGCCCCAACATCCAGCATTGTACTGTGGGAGTCTGTGGAGGTGACAATGCTTTTAAGAAGGCTAGGAATTCCTCTGTCTCCATAAGAGGTGGTTTGGTCAATGGCCCACCACCTGTTGGCCTATGTTTCCTTGCCATGGTTTCTGCTGTTTGGGTGAAAGCATGAATCACATCTATTGCCCCTTTTTTGGACCATGTCACAGCTACAGTTCTGACCACCCACAGCATTAACATTGCTGACAATTTTACCCCAGGCAGGGTCATGGAAGGGCATGTTGGTGGCATGAACTGCAAAGAGCTGTTGGCCATGGAAATGGAGGGCCTGTAGCACCACCTCTTTCTCAGCATATGAGAATTATTGAATGTAGGTGAATACAGATACAGGTGCAGCACTGTTTTTTAGGTACAGCATTGGTGGCATGGGAGACTCAGCAGCTTTATTCTTGCATTGCCGGTGTAAATCCTTACAATACTCCTATCCTATTAGACAGTATGTTATGCTATACTTGTGCCTGACAGATAACTGTACTCACAATCATTAAGTTAATGTGAGCTATATATGTGTACTGTGAACACGTTCCCCAAAAAATAAGCATAAAAATGCAACTGAACATGAACACATGACCATCAAAATGTAACTGTTACAAAGGTTGTGGCTGCTAGTCCTTAACAAGATTGAAAGGAATAGGCAAAAGCACAGGAGCAGATTGAGGCAAATAAGAGTATGCCAGGGTGGGGATATGTGTTGTCTTAGGACTTGTCTGGCTTTTAACAGTAACAACAGTAAGCATTAAAAAAGAATGTACAACTTCCATACACTATTGATAGATCTGTCAGTACTAGCATAGTTAGTAGTATGACTCTATACTATGAGAAGTGTGTTTCTACATGACTCTTCCTGTGTGGGTGGATGAGTGGATCTTCATGTTGTCTCTTTGTTCTCACATTGTGAGGATGCCTGTGAGTTCAATTCCCTTCTGCACCATGTTTGTTGTCAGGAAACCCATTTAATGTATATTTTCTTATCCAGCAGCATCACTGCAACATTACATGGCCCACGTTGTTGTTGTTCTTCTTCTTTTGGCTTTTCCCGGTTAGGGGTCACCACAGTGGAATTCCGGTCCGCTAATAATTGGCAGTAGATTTTTATGGTGCCGAGGTACCAGCCCGACGCCCAACCTTCAATGAAGGCACGCCCATTTATGCATGCCTTTCGACCACGGGGAGGACATGCAGACTCCACACAGAAGGCGCTCCAGCCATTACATGGCCCACGTATGTAAGGTAAATCATTACTAGTTTCTTGGATATTTCCCAATATACAATAGCATTTGCTGTCCTTTGGCTATCAACTCTTGACTGAAATATGTATGTCTGAGCAGCATGCATACTTTGTACTAACTGCCTTGCAGGCCATTTTAAACATAGGTTCATAGGTTCATAGGTTCATACTAGGCTATCTGCCCAAGGGCATTTATAAGCCTAGCCCATAGTTATGTGGCTTTCGCCACCCCTTTAGTTTGAATAAAAACTATGCCTATCATTTTTCTGTGCCTCTGTCAAGCAGTGACACTGAAGTAATCCCTGGGGTATATCTGCGATCTCCCATCCATTGGTCAAGATTCCTCTTGAACAAGGCCAGCAGTGCTCTGCCTCACATGTACCGGGATTTTGTTCCACAGCATAGGAGTCTCTGGGTGATGAATCTGTCCCTCCAGCACGTTCTATTTATAACCGTGTCAAGGTTTAAGTCTCCCACCCTTGTGTTTCTGAGGGATCTAGATTTTTGAGGTGAAGCATATTCATCAAATCTGGGTTTGACATGGCCTTATATGTCAGGCACAGGTCACCTCTGAGCAAGCGGTATGAGACTGAATAAAGCTGGAGTTCTTTCAGTCGGGCAGCATAAGACATATTTTTGCGACCCTTTATCCTTTTGGTGAGGAACTTTTGGGGCCTTTCAAGCTGCATCAGGTGTCTGGTCAGATACATTCTGAACGGGGCATTGTACTCAATCATAGGTCTAATGAGTGATGAGTACAGGGGGACGATGACCTCCCTTGATCTAGATGTGAATCCCTTCATGATCAGGTGGACGATATAGAAGGTTTTCCTAACTACTTTAGCAACATGAGTGTCAAACGAAAGACTACTGTCAACTTGGGTTCCCAGATCCCTGATGACTTTTTCTGTGCTCAGTGGATAGTCACCTATATGGTAGCTAGGGGTAACCTTGTTTTTCCCGAAGGGTATGACTATGCATTTTTGGCGTTTAACTTCAGGCCATGGCTCTGGCACCAGTTATCCGTTTCTGTGAGGCCCTTCTGGAGGATATCTGTGTCAGATGTGTTTTTGCAGTCATCTGCAAACTTTGTCAGCCATAACCCTCCTGTGTTTGCTTGTACTTCAGAAAAGTAGATGCCGAACAAGAGTGGACCCAGGACTGAGCCCTGTGGGACACCACTTGTGACAGGCTTTGAGTCTGACATGGCTCCAGCAACTCTGACCCTGTGGGTTCTGTCGCTAGCCAGTTTGCAACCCATCTTGTGATGTATGGGTTTACATTCAAGCTGATGAGTTTTTCGATGATACCTGAGTGGGGTATTGTGTCAAGGCCTTTGCCAGGTCGAGGTAGGCTGTATGGACTGCCTTTCCCTCATCAATGGCCTTGGTGACTGTCTCGAAAAAGTCAACCAAGTTTAAGAGGCAGGATCTGCCTTTGACAAAGCCAAACTGGGTTGGATCCAAAGTCTGCAAGTTCCTATGTCTTTATTTATGAGTTCCATTATGATCCTCTCCATGGCTTTGCAGATAAGGCTTGTCAAGCTAATATTTCCAGGGTCTGTGGAGGCACCGCCCTATGAAGTGGGACCACAGTCCACTCCTTGGATCCTGAGGTGAGGCTAAGATTAAACAGCTGTCCTAACTGTGGGTTTAATTCCTCGTTGAGTTCATGAAGGACACCATCCGGTCCCATGGATGCTGTGTTTTTGCCTTAGTGAGGCAGTTCTCACCTGGGCGTTGGAGATGTTTGGGGCTACAATCCTCTGGAATAGATATCTCTCCTTTTGGGGGGAGAAGTTTGCACTGAACCTGTCAGCCAGTATGTTAGCAATGTGTGTAGGTTCAGTAATTTTCACATCATTTTGAACTAATTCTGAGCATATCTGGGAGTTTCCTCCTAGGTTTCTAACATAGCTAAAGAAGGCCTTATGATTGTCTTTAGAGTCCTTGGCGATAGCGATTTTCTCTCAAAATTTGCCTTTGATGATTTTATGAGAGCTCTTAGTTTTTACTTATAATGATCAAAGGTGTCTTACCTTTCAAGGATTTTGCTCTATCTTGTAGTAGCTTCCTCCTTTTGTTGTAGAGCTTGTTTATGGCTGGGGTCCACCAGACTGGGCCTTTGGTACAGAGAGTCTTAGTTTTGTTTGGGATTGCCTGATCCATGCAGTCCTGTAGGTGCTGGTAGAAGGCATTTGTAAGTGATTCAGCGGTTTGAGTAATGTTTACCACTGGCTCAGGGGCCTTAAAGGAGACCACACTAGTTTTAGAAGTGTGAAATCGGCTTTTGAGAAGTTTTTCACTGTGGTCTTTTTGTTTCAGGTGGGGGCGGGATGAGGACCTCCAGCGAGATTAGTTTATGATCTGATCTCACCAGTGAGGGTATACTTCGGTGTTGAACATTTTGATCCCATGTTTGTGATGATGAGATCAAGTATGTTTTCACCTCTTGTGGGGATGGTGACTAGTTGTTCCATGGCATTTGAGTTTATGAACTCCAGGAATCTTTGGGTTAGAGTGTTCGGGCTTGAGTAGTGTTCCCAGTCTATATTAGGGTAGTTGAAGTCACCTAGTATGATGGTGTTTGGAGATACATTTATCGCCTCCAATGTTTTCAGGAAGGCCATGTGAGGTTCGTGAGATTGAGAGGGGGGCGTGTAACATGCTATAAATTGCAGCAGTCTTGCCTATGGTTAATTGCACCTGGATGGTCTCCCAACCTTGAGGTGTGGGTGTCCTTTATGAATATGGACACCCCCTCCTTTCTTGGTGTTGTCCGGATTTGGGGCCGGAATGATATGAGGTGAAACCTGTTAGTGCTGGGGTGCTCTCAGGAGCCTTGAACCAGGTTTCTGTCACAGCACAGACATCGATGTTCTCCATATTGAGAAGGGCCTCGAGCATCTTGAGATTGAGACTTCTGGCATTGAGCAGCATTACCCTTAGTTTTTTCCTTTTTGGTGTTCTAGGGTGGTAGGTTTAGAATTTGAGCCTTGCCTAAAAAGGCACTATGGTGACAGGTGCAAGCCGTCCCTTGTGAAAGCAGCGTGGGTTGTCCAGCATGTCATCCCAGGCAGACAGACATTGGATCCCTTTGAATGACACAAATTTAAGCCAATTATTAAAGCTGATCATCTTATCACTGTATTGTGGCATCATTCTAGGTGAAGGTAGGATACTGCTCAAGGTCAGGGTCATACCTGCCTGGGCTACATAATCAGAGAGCTCAGGTCGTTGACACCAGCGTGGACAATGACTGAGTCGTACCTGCTGTTGAGAGACCTGAGTGCTTGCGTTATGTGGGCGGATAGCCCGCCAGGCAGCTTACTGTGTGACCTTCTCCTTACTCAGTCTGGTGAGCACGTCAGTGTCTGACTATGGAATCACCAATGACAAGTGTGTCTGGCATTTTGTTTGGCCTTAAGGGCTGTGACTGTTTGACACTCTGACTGTGTGGTCTATGTGTTGCATGTGTTGGGTCGTGAGGTGGTAGTTGTTTGGGTGTCTGCTTTGGTGGCCTCTGCTGTTTTGGTAAATTTTTGATCAGGAGCTCGAGTATGTCTTTGTGTGAGTATGTGTATGATTTGAAGTTGTGATGGTACCATGTGTGACTGGGTATGTATTGTGTGTGGTTACCTTCTCCTCCTGTCTGGTCTTGCCAGTCCTATGTTGAGAGAGCTCAGCCTCCAGTTTGGCATGTATTTGTGTTTTGTGGGAGAAGGAGAGGATTGTCTGTGTACATGAGGCAATTGTAACATTGCCTCAATATTCCCAGGTTCACCAGTTGAGCTGGAGAGCACACTAGCAACTGATCCCTCGACATACTAGAAGTAGTAGATAAAGAACTTTCAAAGGACTCCGGGGGAAGTGGGTTTTAGGCTGGTGGGGTACTATCTATAATAAGAGTGCTTTATCAAGGTGCAAGTACTGTAGGAGTAAGTTCTAGGCTTTACAGATAGAGAATAGTCTACTTGGGAATCAAGTAGAGATGAACTTTTCAGTTATAGGATATGCTGGTTAGATCAGCAGTACAGCATGAATTAACCTATCCCATTTGGTGTTAGACCGGCCTTGTCCATCCCATGGTTGATAATTAAACATTATCCTTAGTGAGAATAAGGATCATACCATATATAACTTGAGGAACCTATGTGTGGAATAAAACACTTAGGAGATGCCTTTATCCATAAGTAGTACAGGGAGCAGTCCTGTGGTAAAATTTCTATTACCCATCCATAGTTCCAAGCTGTGCTTGAATACTGTCTGGGATGAGCTTTTTTTTTTTTACTTGGATTTGTGGTCTGTTCCAGATCAGTGGTATTTTCTGCATACTATACCTGTCCCTCCAAACTGTTTTGTTGATACTGCAGAAGAGTTTTAGAACCCTGGCCTTTTTTTATGTCATTTGACTTGCTGATGTGTAGTAGGTCCATCAGTACTGGGTGAGAGGATGCCTTGTATGACAGACACAGGTTAACTCTTAGCCATCTGCAGGATGCAAAGTATAGTGACAGGGCTTTGAGGCAGTCCATGTAGGACACATTGTTTAAACTTTGTATCTCTTTAGTAAGGTATCTCTGTGGGCATTCCAGTTGTTGCATGTGTCTGGACAGATACATATCAAGAGGGGCATTATAGATTCATAGATTAGTACTAAGCTAATTGCCCTTGCGAGCCATTTTAAGCTTAGCCAATTATCCCTTGTGAGATTCAAACCGTGCACCTTGTGTTTGTAAGGCAAACACCTTAACCATTAGGCCACCCTCCCAACTCAATGAATGGTCTAATGAGTGCTGAGTAAATGGAGACAAGGACATCTAGATCTAGCAGCAATCCCTTTGTTTACAGGCTGTGCAATATAGAAGGGCTTTCTTACAACAGTGGATATATGATGGTCGAATGTGACGTCACTGTCCATATAGGTTCCTAAATCTTGAACAACTGTGTCAGCTCTCAGGGGGGTATTGTCAAAGTGATAGATCCATGCAGAAGATGATTCCCAAAGGATACAATAATACATTTTTTGGCATTTAGTTTCAGTCCATGATTCTGGGACAAAGCTTCCTGCAGGATAGTATTCATTTAGGGAATTCAATAACTGCTTCTAGCTTGTAATCATTTGCAAATTTAGTGAGCCAGAGCCCTTTGGTATTTGTTTTTACTTCAGAGAAGTAGATGCCAAACAGGAGTGGCCCTTGCACTAAACCCTAGGGGGACTCCACTGGTGACTGGGTTCTTTGTAGAGGTTGCTTCCCCTATTTTGATCACCTACATCCTGTAGGCCCTAGCAGGTGACGCTGAGGGTTAATTCCCAGATTATTTAGCTTTTTTACTATGCCTGAGTGGGGGACTGTGTCAAAGTCCTTGGCCAGGTTGATGTATGTGGTATGTACTGTTTTACCTTCATCCATTGCTTCGGTGACATTTTCAAAAAAGTCCACCAGACTGAGTATGCAAGACCTGCCCTTTATGAATCAAAACTGAGACAGGTCCAGTGTTTGGTGATTCCATTGTCCTTATTATTTCAGTGATAAGCATTTCTATGGCTTTGCAAATGAGGCTGGTTAGACTTATGGGTCTAACTGCTTGAATCTGTAGAAGGCTCTCCCTAATACAAGGGAATGACTGTAGCTGCCCATTCACTTGGTACAAATTCTACATGGACATTGAGGCTGTACAGTTTGTTGGGGGTGGGGGTGGCTAAATTGTGCTTCATGTTATTTCAGATGCATCCATGAATATTGTCAAGACCAATACATGCAGTATCTTAGCTTTTGATAGCACTTTCAGGATTTGGTCAAGTGTGATACATGGAGGTGAGTTAGTTTCAGGTATATCTTGTAGAACGGACAGAGGGGAGAGAGGAGAGAACAGGAGTGGCCCTTGCACTAAACCCTAGAGGGAGTCCACTGGCGACTGGGTTCTTTGTAAAGGTAGCTTCTCCTATTTTGATCACCTATATTCTGTAGGCCCCAGCAGGTGACGTTGAGTGTTAATTCCCAGATTGTTTCATTTTTTTACTATGCCTGAGTGGGGGACTGTGTCAAAGTCCTTGGCCAGGTTGAAGTATGTGGTATGTACTGTTTTACCTTCATCCATTGCTTTGGTGACGTTTTCAAAGAAGTCCACCAGACTGCGTATGCAAAATCTGCCCTTTGTGAATCAAAACTGAGACAGGTCCAGTGTTTGGAGATTCCCTGTGTCCTTATTATTTCAGTGATAAGCATTTCTATTGCTTTGCAAATAAAGCTGGTTAGACTTATGGGTCTAACTGCTTGAGGCTGTGGAAGGTTCTCCCTTATACAGGGGAATGACTGTAGCTGTCCATTCACTTGGTACAAATCCTACATGGACATTGAGGCTGAATAGTTCGTTGGGGGGGGGGGGGCTAAATTGTGCTTTATGTTATTTCAGATGCATCCATGAATATTGTCAAGACCAATACATGCAGTATTTTAGCTTTTGATAGCACTTTCAGGATTTGGTCATGCGTGACACATGGAGGTGAGTTAGTTTCAGGTATATCTTGTAGAATGGACAGAGGGGAGAGATGGGTAAAGTTTCAGCTTAATTTATTGAGTAGCTGGTAAGCTGTATCAGCACTATAAAGTGCATTTGTTTTAGCTGTATCATTATCAACAAAAAGTAGAATGCAATTTTCATTGTGTTCGTATTTCTCTTACCCCAACCTCGTTGTCACTATCTTTAATCGTACATACACTTTTTTGGTTTATTTTTTGTTTCACTCAGTTTATTCGACTGTTGCATGCAAGCAGCACAGCAACCTGGAACCAACCCACCAGCAAGGCCTGCTGGCTCCCCAGAGGTGACAGCAGCAGCAGCATGTGAAGGAAGAAGTACAAAAATGGGAAAACATCCTGAATTTATATGCTATATTCTCTGTATACCATCGTGTTTCAAGATGGATCCTGATGATTTTAAGCCTATTTCTGATAATATATTTCCTGCCAACATGGATAATGCCAGCACAGAAAGTTCTAACATGGAAGATTGGACCTGGTACCCAATATGGAAAGACACAGATAAGGGGTCTGCTGATTCTTAGCAAGAAAAATAATATAAAGGTGTTCAGTTTTAATAGATCAGTGGCTATAGTTTAACAGATGCAATATACTTATCTAGAAACAGTAATAATATAAAAGAATGAAGTTTCTTGTGTTTAGGGAGACACCTTAATTGCTTAGGCTCCCGCGTGCATGTGTTCTTTTATAATAAAGGAGATCATTCTGTTTTTGCTGAACTGTGTTGCATGAAGTTATTTTTATACTTTAACAGTTACCACCACCACCAATGTAAGGACCCAGCACATTTGGGTCTCAGCCTGCCACAGCTGCCTCTAACACCTTCTACCCTGCATGTACCACCTGCGGCAGGCGACCCTGCACTACAGACAACGGTACACTGCAAATGAAGGTAACGCCTTGTCACCTGGCAGACATCATGGGGGTATAAATGGACAGGAGGTTGGATGCCCACATTGGCCACATGGAGACCATACTCTGGCAACTCTTTGAGCCACATCCTTGCCCAGACAGTACGAAAGGTGATAAGTAATCTCATACTAGGCCTTAGCTTGCAGAACCCGCAATTGTGAATACCCAGTTTTATCCTCCAAACTGGTGTTCCCCTACCTTTTGTGTCCATGCCCACCCCTGTTGATGTTATAATCCTGCTCTCAGCGGTGTCTTCCTCTATCTGATGTCCTCTTTACCAGTCTGTTCTCCTTCCCTCATTGTGTTAACCCACACATTGTCAGTCATGTATAGATTACCTGTAACTTAACCCACCCACCTCTCTAACATTCCTCTTATTTCCTTTACTTCCTTCTCCAATTTCCCCTCCTTAAAATATATGACACCTGTCCCACAAAAAAAAAAAAAAAGGATATGTCTCCAATCCCCCTACATTCTGCTCATTCCTTATTTGCTCACCGTCTCTTCTACCCTATGCTTGCTTGCCCTTTTTCATCACTTTCCTATATTCTGATTATCAGCTTTTAATGTGGTACAAAAATAAAAACTAATGCCCAAAACAGGCTTCTAAAAAACTTAATTTTTTGTGGAAGTATGGTGCTCAGTGGGTTACAAAGAACACTGCTGATACCCATGTACAACTGACAAGATACGTCACTGGCCATTCTATAACAACATTAAAGTCCAATAAAAAGCAGGTCCTATGTATATTGGTCTCAGCTGCCAAAGGCCATAGAAATGAGCTGTGCTCTGTTGCACAGAGTTTTTCTAGTATGATGTGTGGCAAAGCTTAGGCTTTTAGTCTGTAGATAGCTGTGGGGTCAATACCCCTCAATGTTTAACTGCTTTATGTGACTTCCCTGCTTCCAGCCTGCAGATGTGTAGCATTCCCCTGATATGTGTTTCCCTGACACCTTCAGTATGATTCCTGCTATGCCTCAAATTGGAAATACAGTGTCTGATAGAACATCAGTGCAGGTAGCAATGGGTTGGTTTGGCTGTGACCATGAAAGAGGCATTGATGAAACTCCAGGTCTAATTCCCTTTAAAAGGACTTTGGTAAACATCAGAGTCGAGCCGAGCATCTGGTCCATAAGTAAAACAAAGCATGTAAACCAGACTATCTACAAACTCGACTCTTTCCCTCCTACTCACCCCCATCCAAATACACACCGAAAGCCTCGCTACATAAGAAAAGAAGAAAAAAAAGAGCAGAAAAATATACGAAGGAAAAATTACTCCCCTACCCGATAATTAAAAAAGTGAGTCAACACCCCCCAAGGGAGGACTCCAAAAAATAGTCTCATGTTATATATTTCCTACTACTTCTCTTGACATTCATTATCTCTTTAGGATACTGGCACTAATGTCGACCCATGGCTACTACTTTGAAAGAGCACATTCCTTTCTACCACGTCTGTTTATAAATATCTCAGTCTCACATCTTTCTCAAGATCTGCTGTAAGTAGGTCTTGTCTTTTCTTCTTTTTAAATTATAGCTTCCTTTAGCTGCTAACAAAATTGCACATCAAACTTCCTGCATACTCTGCACAAGTGCTATGCTATAAATGGCCCAACAAAAAGAAAAACAGATTTCAGCTTACTCTGGCTGAACACATCTCCACAAGGAGCACCTATGGATCAATAACAAAACTCAGGAATTGACCAAAGTTCCCTAAAATATGCCACCAGCACACTAATTCTACTTGGAGACACATCCAAGATACATCCTAACAACTGAGATGGCACATATATGATGAATACACTGCCCCCAAAATATTAAGGTAGTATCTTGCTGCCCATTCCAGACGAGCTAAGATAAGAGCCCCAACTTTAATTGAGACAGAACCCTAAGAATTATACAGGTTCATAGGTAGGTACTAGGCTATTGGCCCTAGGGCCTATATAAGCCTAACCAAAAAGCTACCCTGGCTTTCGCCACACACGAAAATTATTTTCCTGTGCCCCTGTCAAGCAGAGCCACAGAAGTGATCCCCCGGGTGAATTTCCTATTTCCCATCCAATCATTAAGATTTTTTTGAAGAGTGCTAATGAGGAGCTCTGACATAGATAGGTAGTCTGTTCCAGAGTATGGGAAGTCTCTGGGACAGGAATCTATCCCTCCAGCATGTTCTGTTTATTGTGGTGACACGGTTTAAGTCCCTACAGCGTGTAGCTCAGAGGGGTTGGGATTTCTTTAAGTGGAGCATGTCCAACAGCTCTGGGTTTGACATAGCTTTGTATGTTAGGCAGAGATTGTCTCTGAGTAGGCGATATGCGATGGAGTAAAGCTGGAGCTTTTTTACACGGTCTGCATAGGGCATCTGCTTTTCCAGTTGTTGTAGATGTCTTGTGAGGGTACATACCAAATGGGTCTAATGAGTGATGAGTAGAGGGGAACAATGACCTCTTTTTTTTCTGGATGAGAAATGTGATGAGGTGTGCCACGTAGAAGGATTTCCTGACCACTGTGGCAATGTGATTATTAAAGGAGAGACTACTGTACACCTGTGTCCCAAAGTCCCTTATCACACTTTCAGTGTTAAGTAGACTACCACCTATGTGGCAGTTCATGGGTACAGAGTTTTTACCAAAAGGGATAACAATGCACTTTTTGGCATTGATCTTGAGGTCATGGCTTTGACACTAGGCATCTGTCTCAGTGAGGCCCTTTTGTAGGATGTCCACATCATTAGGAGTTTCGATTATGGCTCCTAGTTTGCAGTCGTCTGCGAACTTAGTTAGCCAAAGACCTTCTGTGTTAGCCTGTACTTCAGAGAAGTAGATACCAAACAGGAGAGGACCCAGGACAGAACCCTGTGGTACTCCACTTGTTACTGGTTTGAAGTCAGATTTGGAGTCTGCTACTTTCACAGTGTGGGTTCTGTCAGTAAGTCATTTGGCAACCCATCTTGTGACATAGGGATTTATACCTAGTTTAGTGAGTTTATAATTCCAGAGTGGAGGATGGTATTGAAAGCCTTGGCGAGATCTAGATAGGCTGTGTGAACCACTTTACCCTCTATCTGTGGCTTTGGTGACTGCTTCAAAGAAGTCTATCAGGTTTGGGAGACATGATCTGCCTTTTAGAAACCCGAAATGGGTGGGGTCCAGAGTTTGGAGAGTACCAATGTCTTTGTTTATGAGTTCCATGGCCTTGCAGACCAGGCTTGTCAGGCTAATGGGGTGGTAGTTCCTGGGGTCTGTCGTGGCTCCCCCTTTGTGGAGTGCGACAACCATCGCAGTGCGCCATTCAATGGGCACAAAGCCTGAGGTGAGGCTATGATTGAACATGGTACTTAGGTGGGGTGCCAGTTCATTCTGTAGTTTGTGTAGAATGCAGCCTGGGATGTTGTCAGGTCTCATGGATGCTGTGTTCTTGGCTTTGGAGAGTGAGGTTTTCACCTGTATAGCCGTGATTACAGGAACTTTGCATTCTTCCGTTATAGAGATGGGCCCTTTAGGGGGTGAGAGGGGGGGGGGGTAAAGTTAGCGCTGCACCTATCTGCCAGGATGTTGGCAATATTTTATTTATTTATTTATTTATTTATTTGCAATTTGATTACCGGGGAAGTCCACTGGGCCGAATTGACCCATTTTCAGTGGAGGCCCGGGGAGAAAAGCTCCCAGATGCATTATACAATTTAGATACAAATAATAGTTAATATTAAAGATCTTATGCTGCGGTAGCATTGTTGCTTCAAAGTAAGACGTTGTCCTGTTCGATTCTCAGCTAGAGTGTCTTCTGTGTGGAGACATGCGTGAATGGGCGTACCTTCGTTGAAGGTTGTGAGTCAGGGCCGGCAACTTGGCACGTAAAAATCTACTGCCAATCATTAGCGGACCGGAGTTCCGCTGTGGCGACCCCTAACCGGGAAAAGCCAAAAGACACAACAACATTAAAGATCTTATGTAGAATAAAGTAAACTGGAACGCAAGTGTACAAACCAAGTGTATTATCTTATGTAGAATAGTTACGCATAAATGCATTCAGTATTATGCATAGTTAACAAATTCATTAAGCTTGAAGGTAGGGATCACACAGTTTCATTTGAGGAAAACAGATGTGGGTTAGGTGTGGAAACATACATACAAACCTTTTAAGAAAATGTAAATACGCTTTACATATATACATCAACAGTAGAATGCTATTTACAATATTTACAAGGTTGGGCTGCGTGAGGGTAGCTGTAGGAGGTGAGAGCTTAGAGAGAAGCTACAGAAATTGTTGAGAGCTTAGATAGGCTCATAGGAAGATAACTATGAGAGTCGTAGAGCTTGGGAGCCAGAGTGAGAACCCCCTTGGATTAGGTTGGGTGAAGGCAGGTACATTTCCATTTAGTGGACAGGTGTTTGAATAGTTGGATTTTGAAGTTTTCTGAGTTTGGTATGGTTCTTAGTGTGGAGAGAAGGGAATTCCATTTTTTGCCTAGTGAGAAAGATAGGAGAAGTTGGCCAGCAGGACGTTTAGGTTTATGGATAGTAATTAAGTTCTGATTTTCAGATCTGAGAGCTCTGTTGGGTGTATAAGGGGGGAAGGATGTTAGTTAGAGCGGGACATTTTGTTGGGTGAAATATGAGTCTATGTGCAGTAGTGAGTTAGAGATAGTCTAGGTAGTTTGGGAGTTCAAGCCAATTCAGGGATTGTAGGGTTAGGCAGTGATTGGTGGTATTTTTAGATTTAGAGGCAAATTTAGAGATTTTGTTGTAGCAGTTTTCTAGTTTAGAGTTGATAGAGGAGGACAGGTTGATTAGGAGAGGGGCTCCGTATAACAAGGAAGGAAGAAGATAAGTCGAGGCCAGAATTTGCCTGGTAGAGTTGGAGAGAAAGTGATTATTCCTATACAGCATACCTAGCTTTTCATGGGTTTTCTTAATATTTTGTTGAATATGAATATCAAACTTGAGGTGTTCATCTACAGTAATGCCAAGTAGTTTGGCAGAAGGGACTACTTCTATAGGTGAGTTGGTTTGACTATAGACTTTGAAGTTGTTTTTATCGTAGGAGAGGGTCTTTGTGGGAGGGAATAGTAGAATCTTTGATTTATTTGCATTGAGAGAGAGGTGGTTTTGGCGCTTCCAGTTTTCAGTTGTTGAGAAGGCAGTTTGGGTTTTAGTCAGCAATTCAGAGGTTTGAGACAGAGCAGACTAAGGTTGAATTGTCTGCGTATTGAATGATTTTAGCATCAGGAATAGCAGTGTGAAAGTTATTGATGAAGATGTTAAAAAGCATTGGCCCAAGGATGGATCCCTGTGGTACACCAGTTGGGGTAGGTAGGAAGAGATGGAGTTCTTCCATTTGACTGCCTGTGATCTGTCTGATAGATAGCTGGAGAACCAGGATAAAGCATTATGTGAGAGATTAAGGTTTGAGAGATGACAGAGAAGGTGCTTGTGGGAAACAGTATCAAAGGCTTTAGACAGATCGAGTAAAACAGTAAAATCTAAGTGGCCTGAATCTTGGGCTTGATTGACAGTTTCTAGGAGAGTAGAGTGGTTATTGTGCTATGGCCTGGATGGAAGCCATGCTGGGTAGGAGTGAGAAGACTGTTTTGGGTCAGGAAAGGCATAATGTGGAGGTGGATGCATTCTTCTAGGATTTTGGAGATTGGTGAGAGCAAAGCAATGGGGCGAAAGTTTGAGATGCTGGTATTTTTGCCTCCTTTATGAAGAGGAAGAATATAAGCTGAGCGCCAGAGTTTGGGGACGTATAATTCTTTTATGGATCGGTTGATAATGATGCTGATTGTGAGTGCAGTGCCATCAGCAGCACATTTTAGGAGGGAAGAGGGAATATTGTCGGGAGCATTAGAGCAAGTTTTAAGTTTGGGCAAAAGTTTTTTTTATAAAGTTAGTGGAGATGGGTTTGAGTTCAAACAGATGAGGTGAGTTAGAAGGGGGAGAGTGCAGAGCAGTTGGGTTATTATTGGGAAATGTCTTGGTGAGGGTAGTAATAGTGTCTATGAAAACGGAGTTAAATTCAGAGCCTAGTTCAAGGTCAGATTTACTTGGGTCAGGACAGGGATTATTCTTGGAGCCTGGATTGAGGAGTGAGTTTACTGAGTTCCAGAATTTTTGGGGTTTTTTATTGTTATTGGACTAAAGTCTGACATAGTAGGATTTTTTGTCTTTGGTGATTAGTCGTTTTGCACGGTTGCGGAGCTGTTTATATTAGAGCAAGGTATTGTCCAGTTTATTGTTTTGGTAAAGCTTCCATAGTTTGTCTCTGTGGTGCATAATTTGTTTTGGCTCTTTGGATAGCCAAAAAGCAGTTTTAGTTTTTATCCTTTTGTTTCTTAGTGGGGCTAGTGAGTTTAAAGTATCAAGGAAGAGAGAGTTGAAGTATTCTATAGCCTTGTCAAGAGGAATGATGTTTAGAATTTGCCAGTTCATTTGTTTGAAAGTATTTGAGAAAGTAGTTTGGTTGAAGCTACTGAGGTTACAAGTTTGAATGTACTGATGCTGGTGTGGGGAGGAACTAGTTGAGCGATGCATGAAGGCTGGGAGGTGGTCGTTAAAGGTATCAGGAATTGTGCCAGAACTGGTTATTTTATTTGGATCTGAAACTAGGATCCAATCTATAGTGGATCCGGGAGGGTTTATTTTATAAGGTCGAGTGATGGAGAGGATTATTTGAGGGAAGTTATAGAGGTTAATGGATAGGGAGGGAGAGGGGCAATTGATTTTATTCCAGTCAATATTCACATCACCAAGGATATAAGTTTCATAGTTAATTTCAGTAGAGGCCCATAGGAGAATATTTTCGAGTGTAGAGATATTGTTACCAGGTGAGATATATAGGGCAATGATGCAGATATTTTTATGTTTGTTTATTTAGTTTTAGAATTCCAGCAGTTAGTTTAGTGTTCTGGAATTGAGGAATTGGAATTTGGAGGGGAATTAAGGTAAGAAGGTTGGAGTAGACTAGGGCAGTGCCTCCACCTTTTTTATTTAGTTGGTCATTTCTGAGACAATGAAATCCTGGGGGCAGAATCTCAGAGTCGGAGATAAAGGGCTTCAGCCAGGTTTCAGAGATGGCTAAGATATCTGGTTGGTTATGGCTTAACCAAGCTTGAAATTGGTGTACTTTGTTGTTTAGACTTTGTGCATTAATTGTAAAAATCTTTAGGGTGTTGAGATAGGAGGAAGAGGGTAAGGGATGAGTGTTGTTAACAAAGGATATAGGACCAGGGTTAGGATGGATATCACCAGCTTGGACTAGGTTGTTGAAGGAGATATCCTCTAGCCATATTGGTCTGCCAGGCATGAATTTTGGTAGACTGCAGATTGGAGCAGGTGACAGTATCTTGACTTTAGAAGAGAAGAGTTTAGGGTGGAATAGGTGCAGAGGGTTGGGCTGAATGAGAGAAGAGGAGATAGAGTGGAAATGGGAGTAAGAGTCAGGGGGAAGGTGGGTTTGTATGGCAGTTTTCTTTGTAGGTGGTATTGGACAAGCATAGGTGGAATATGAGGTAGCATAGTATAAGGAAAGTAGGAACAGAAAGAGGAGGCTGGGGGAGTGGAGGGTGTGATAACTTGAGGAGATCATGTTAGAGCAAAGAGAGAGTGGTATGAGTGGTTAGGAAAATAGAGAAGGCTATGAAGAAGAAAGAGTTTAAAAAGTAATGGAGGTATTCTACAGATTTAAGGAAAGAGGAGGGGACTATAATTATTGGGTGGAGTACAGATTACAGAGTTTAAGAAGGATGGCTATAGGTGGGAGGAGTAATGAGGGAGAGCTGGTATTGGGTAATTAGGCTGAGAGGGTGGGGTAAGATAGGAATAAAGCTAGGAGTACTGGGGGCAGTTGGGAAAATGGGGGCAGGGTAGGGGAACGGAGCAGGAAAGAACACTAGAGGTTAGTATGGCAGAAAAAGTATCAGCAAAGAGCAGTTTAAAGGCTGTAGTCAGAAGGTATGAGCTAAATATTTCCAGCCAGAAAAAGAAGGCTGCCTTTACAGAGGGTGGTTTAGCAGGGGAAGAAGATATTTACAGTCTAAGGATAATAACTCATAACCGTTTGTGAAAAAATAAAACTTGTTGGGATTATAAAGAATATCTAGGATTTATATTGGCAGATGCTACCACTTAATGGCAGAAGGAGATAGCAAACAGCAGGGATAGTTGGACCATTCTTAGGTTTAAATATATCCTAGGGTAGTGATAACAGGAGGGGGAGAGGGCAAACGGTTTGCGGTAGGCTGCTAGAACGCACACACGGGAGGGCAGATTAACTCTATACATAGTACATCAAGTCTACATTTAATTACTGTTAAGCAACATACATTTACGCAATCTTGTTGGGGGGGTCTTCTCAGTAGTATTTTTCTAAGTACCAGGCAAGCTGGCCAATTCAGGTTGTCATCAGGTGATGGCCGGAGGTATTCCTTTTTCGTTTAAAGCAGGGAGGGAGCACCCGGGATGGATTACTGTAGAGGAGAGGGAGACAACACTGAGTTAATTAATATTGCAGATGCAGAGGGGAAGGTAGAAGGTAAGGGATGTTTAGAGAAGAAAGGAGGGTGTAACAAAGCACAGTAGTAGAGAGAGGCTATGGTTAGATGAGACTAGAGCAAGTATGTAGAGGAAGATTAGGTTTAGGGGATTAACAATGGAAAGCAGCAGACATTATGCTATGAACAATACAAGTTAGGCAATATAGGCTCCATTAAATAGAACAAAACATTCATTTAGCAGTTCAGCATGCTATCAGTGACACTAGTCCATTTGAGAGGACAGGGTTATACAGCAGTAGAGCCAAATATAAGCAGCAGAAAGGAAGGGGTAAATGATAAAGTAATACTATAAAATGTCTAAACAGTGCAATATATAGTGCTCAACAGACTAACACAGTAAACTACGATATGTTCATGCTGTGCAATAACTTCTGCTGAACAGTTTTCAAAACAGTTTTCGGAACAATATAAAAGCCATGTGGTGCCCTTATACAGACAAACGGAAAAGAAAAACAGTTGCTAAGCCAGTAATTAAGCTAAAGGCTCTAGTAGGACCATTGATCCACCTTGAAAGAGAAATAAAGGCCTTCAACAATATATGTTCATTGGCATCCTTTTAATAGGACATCTGGAGAGCAGACTAGGCCAGCAAAGTGCGACAGTCGAGCCCTGTATACTCAGACTAAAGTAATCCAGCTGGCGACAACATAAAGAGAGACCCACTTGTCCCAAAAAGCAGCTTACAGCTACTAAGCCAGTAATTAACCTAAGCAAAGGGCAAATGACACAGTACAAAGCAAGCACGTCAACAGTACAGTATATTGGGCAAAACGGTCCCCAAAACCATGTAGAAGCTGTGCGGAGCCCTTATAGTTACAAATGGAAAGAAAAATGGCTGCTAAACCTGATTTTAAGTGGAAGACTTGAAGGGGGATTGTTATTCCACCTTAAGAGGCTATCCGGCATTCAGCGATGCACTTTGGTTGGCGTCCTTTTAACCGGACATCATTACACCAGGTTTCTGGTCGTGACAAGCCAGCAGTATTCAATCAAGCCCCTTGTACCCATACAAAATTAAGCATTAGTCAGTGTAGAAAAGAGCCCCACTCACCCCAAAAGCAGCTTGCAGAGGTCAAACACACATGTAGGTCACAGATAAATGAAGCCGTAAGCACGAGGCCAACAATAACCATACAACACAGTTACAAACATTGCATTGGAGTGATAGCCATCAGCCCAAGGCCATCTATAACCCTAAAACACAGTTACAAGTAAAAACGCAGAGTTTTAGCACAACAATTGCTTAGAGGCTTGCAAATGATAGAGAGATATGCTGAAAAGACCTACCTGGAGGTGAAAACAAGCAGCCTAAACCGCAGGACCAGCACAGAGGAGCTGTGGATGCTCAGGACAGGGTTTAAAAATGGCACCACAGTCTGTGGGAGATATAAGTAAACTCCAGGAGGAAACTAGCTATGGGGGACGGGATAGGTGGAGGAAAAGGTGGTTGGACTAGAGGGGTAGAAGGTAGGGGGGACTAAAGGGGTGGAAAGTTGGTAGGAAGAACAGTTCCAGGAGGGGGGATGGCTTAATAGAGGTGAGTATGGCAGAAAAAGTATCAGCAAAGAGCAGTTTAAAGGCTGTAGTTGGACAGTTGTTGTTGTTTGTCTTTCGGTTTTTCCTGGTAAGGGGTCGCCACAGCGGAACTCCGGTCTGCTAATGATTGGCAGTAGATTTTTACGAAACGTCGAGGTGCCAGCTCGATGCCCAACCTTCAACGAAGGCACGCCCATTTACGCACGCATGTCTTTCGAATGCTACCCAACCATGGGGAGGACATACAGACTCCACACAGAAGGCACTCCCAAGCCCAGCCGAGAATCTAACGGGAGAATCTCTTGCTGTGAGGTAACAACGCTACCACCGTACCACCGCCGTACGGTATGAGCTAAATATTTCCAGCCAGAAAAAGAAAATCCCACAATTGTAGAACTCCCTGGTCAACCACAGCAAAAAGCTGAGATCCCTCATAAAATCCTCCAAAGCTAGTTATGAAAATAAAATTGCCACCGATTCTAAAGACAGCCACAAAGTATTCTACAGCTATGTCAAGAATCTCAATGGCAAGACTCAGATCTGCTCTGAGATACAGCACAATGGCACTAGATATACAGAACCAACTGATATTGCCAACATCCTGGCAGATAGGTTCAATGCAAACTTTACCCCCCCTCCAAAGGGCCCATCTCTATACTGGAAGAATGCAAAGCCCCTGTAATCACGGACACACAAGTAAAGACTGCTCTCTCCAAAGCCAAGAACACAGCATCCATGGAATCAGACAAAATCCCAGGCTGCATTCTGCACGAACTACAGAATGAACTGGCACCCCACCTAAGTACCATGTTCAATCCTAGCCTCACTTCAAGCTTTGTGCCTATTGAACAGCGCACAGCAACAGTTATCCCACTCTAAAAAGGGGGTGCCACCATGGACCCTGGGAACTACTGCCCCATTAGCCTGATGAGCCTGGTCTGCAAAGCCATGGAATGCATCATCTTGAAGCTTATAAACAAAGACATAGGTAACCTCCAAACTCTGGACCCCATTCAGTTTGGGTTTGTAAAGGGTAGATCATGTCTCCTAAACCTGATTGACATCTTTGAAGCAATCACTACAGCTGTGGTTGAGGGTAAGGTGGAGCACACAGCCTACCTTGTCCTCGCCAAGGTTTTGACACCATCCCCCACTCTGGAATTATAAGATAAACTCACTAAACTGGACATAAATCCCTATGTCACAAGATGGGTGGCCAACTGGCTCACTGACAGAACCAACACAGTGAAAGTAGCTGACTCCACATCCAACTTCAGACCAGTGACAAGTGGAGTACCACAGGGTTCAGTCCTGGGTCCTCTCCTGTTTGGCATCTACTTCTCAGAAGTCCAGGCTAACACAGCGGGTCTTTGGCTAACGAAGTTCACAGACAACTGCAAACTAGGAGCCATAATAGAATCGCCTAATGATGTGGACATCCTACAAAGGGGCCTCACTGAGACTGATGGTTGGTGTCAAAGTCATGGCCTCAAGCTCAATGCCAAGAAGTGCATTGTCATCCCTTTTGGGAAAAACACTGTACCCATGAACTATCACATAGGCGGCAGTCTACTAAACACCGAAAGTGTGATAAGACACCTTGGGACACAGGTGGACAGTAGTCTCTCCTTTGATAATCACATCGCCACAGTAGTCAGGAAATCCTTCTGAGTGGCACACCTCATCACAAAGGGGTTCTCCTCCAGTAAAAAAGAGGTCATTGTTCCTCTCTACTCATCCCTCATCAGACCCATTATAGACTACAATGCCCTGTTTGGCATGTACCTCGCAAGACATCTACAACAACTAGAAAGGCCACAGAAATTCCTCATTAGGAGGATTACCAGCCTCAAACAGATGCCACATGCAGACAATCTCAAAAAACTCCAATTTTACCCTGTCGCAAATCGCCTACTCAGAGGCGACCTCTGCCTAACATACAAAGCCATGTCAAACCCAGATCTGCTGGACATGCTACATTTAAAGAAATCCCAATCTCTCTGTGCCACATGCTCCAAAAAGTACAGTTGTGTACACTTACCATAAATGTAGATGTTCGAGTGTATTCACTGTTGCAGTCATCACATTTGGGTTATCTCTGCCAGGGTAGCCCTTGGCCGGTCCGAATACCAGAGGCTTAGTATTTCTGCGTCGGTAGATGTCGCTTCAGGACTAACGTCAGGTAGTCAGTAGTATAATGTAAGGCAGCTGACGCCATTACATCAGTTTTTCTTGCCCTGTCAGTAGCCCCCAAGTGGGAGCCAGGTTATGGTGGAAGAACCCCACCAGTAGAAAGTAAATACCAAAATGTCCCTTGTAAGGAGAGAGAGAGAGAGAGAGAGACAGACAGAAGAGGGGGATGGAGGGAGGGAAACCAGGACTGCAACAATGAATAAACTCAAACATCTACATTTATGGTAAGTGAACACAACTGTACTATGTTCTTCGTGTTTCACTGCTGCAGTCATCACATTTGGGTGTATTCCCAAAGCTGAGGAAAGGGTGGAGGCAGTCAAGGAGACTAGTGGCTGGCTAGGATGCTCTGAAAGACTGCAGTGGAAAAGCCTGCCCTGGATTTGGAGAAGATAGGCAGGTGGTAAAGTTTAGTAAATGTGTGAACACATGTCCAGGTGGCAGCCTCCAGGATGTCCCTGATGGGGACTCCTCTGAGGAAAGCTGCAAAGGTGGAAGCTGCTCTGGTGGAGTGAGTCCTGACCCCCTTAGGGGGAAACTTTCCATGCTGTTTGTAACAGAAATTGATGTAGTGTGCTATCCATTTAGAAATTGTTTGTTTGGAGATGGCTTTGCCCTCTGCCCCTGCAGCAAAGCTAACCAGCAATTGATCAGACTTTCTGAATGATTTAGTCCTGTGTAGATAGAATCTGAGCTGTCTGTGCACATCTAGAGAGTGCTGGATTCTTTCCCCCTTGTTCTGTGGGTTAGGGAAAAGGGTGAGCAAATGAATGGATTGGTTGAGCGCCACACTGACATCACTTTGGGCATGAAGGATGGGTTAGTCCTGAGGGAAACCCTGTCAGCATGGGAGATGATGAAGGGCTCCACAGCCATGAGTGCTTGTAGCTCGGAGACCCCTCTGGCTGAAGTGATGGCCAGAAGAAAAGCTGCCTTCCAGGAGAGAAATTTTAACTCTGCTGAAGATGCTGGTTCGAAGGGGGGGCAGGGTGAGCTTTTCCAACACAAAGTTAAGGTCCAAAGCTGGGGTAGTTGCTCTTCTGGGTGGCCTCAAGTTGCTAGCCCCTCTTAGGAATTATTTGATCAGAAGAGAAAAGGGGCTGCTCAGTGGGGAAATGAGCTGAGTTAGCAGAGGCATGATTTTAACAGAGGAAAAAGAGAGACCACTGTGTAGCAGATCAGCTAGATAATCCAAGATGAAAGGGAGGGAGGGCTGTGCCGTACTGGCTTCCTTAGCTAAATCCAGGTGCAGAAACTTTTCCATTTGTCAGTATAAGACTTTCTAGTGCTAGGGCGTCTGGCCTCACGTATAACATCTAAAACCTGTTTACTGAGGTTGGCAGCTTGATCAGTGGTTAGGGAATACGAAAAGCTGCCAAATTGAGGGTCTGCAATTGGGGATGCATGAATTCTCCTTCCCTCTGGGTCAGGAGGGTTGGGGTCTGAGTGCGATGCCATGGTGGTAGTGGGGACAGGCTGTGCAGCAGTGGGTACCAGTGCTGGCGAGGCCAGTCTGGAGCAATAAGAATTGTCCTTGGTTTTTCTTCCCTTATTTGGAGCAGTACCCTGGTAATGAGAGGTAGTGGAGGAAAGGCATAGACCGATAGACTGACCCAGAGGAAGGCCAGGGCATCCACTTTCCAAGCCATGCAGTGATGGTCCCTGGTGCAAAACTTGCTGAGCTGATGGTTGGTGTGGGAGGCAAAGAGGTCGACCTTTGGGGTGCCCCATTTCTGAGTTATTAGGGTGAAGATTGTTTTGTCCAGCTGTCACTCATGTGGGTCCAGAAGATTTCTGCTTAAGTGATCTGCCAGAGAGTTTAGAGAACCTGACAGGAATTGTGCTAACAGGTGTAGTTGCATGGTAGTGGCTGTGTGCCAAAGGTTCATGGCCAGCCTGTATAGAGGGTAGGAGTGAGTCCCTCCCTGCTTGTTGATATACCAAATCACAGTGGTGTTGTCTGTTTTGATCAGGAGAGCCACAGGGGAGAGAAGGGGTCTGAAAGGTGTCAATACGTGCTGGACAGCTAACATCTCTTTTTGGTTGATGTGCAGATGGATTTGCTGTGGAATCCATTGGTCCTGTATGCACCTGCTGTCCAGGTGTGCACCCCAGGCATAGTCTGATGCATCTGTGGTGAGGGTCTAGGCAGCGGGGGATGGAGAGAAAGGTAGTCCCTTGTTGTGGGAGCATGGTGCAGCCCACCAAAGAAAATTTTTCTTGAGGCAAGGTATCATGGGTGTAACAGTTTCCAGGTCTTGACAGTGTTGACACCAAAGGCTTTTTAGGTACCATTGAAGTTTCATCATATGCAGTCTGGCATATGGAATGAGTTGAACGCAAGATGCCATGAACCCCAGAGCTTGCAGAATTTTCCTTGCAGATAACTTGGGTCTGGTGGCTAGCTGAGAGAAGCAGGCTGTCAGGTAAGTTTGTTTTTCTGGTGTAAGAAATGTCATATGGGATGCTGTGTCCAGGCATACTCCCAGGAATATAATCCTTTGGGTGAGTACTAGTTTGGGTTTATTTTCATTGATAGTGTACCCTAGGGAGGTCAGTAGGGACTTTACAAAGGCCAGGTACTTAAGCAGCTTTTCCTGACTGTCTGCCTGAATTAGACGGTTGTCTTAATATGGGTAAATGTGGATACTCCTTTGTCTGCAAAAGGCAATGGCCAGAGCCAGACATTTTTGTGAAAACTCTGGGAGCTGTAGATAAGCCAAAAGGAAGTGCGGAGATCCTGTCCTAAAATATAGGCATTTCTTGCATGATTCCCTGATAGGAATATGGAGGTAGGCCTCTTTTAGGTCTAGGGTGGCTAGCCAAGCATCCTTGGACAGCATGGGTAGCAGCTGCTGGAGGGTGAGCATTTTGAATTTTGGTATCACCAGGTAGGTGTTTAAAATGGATAGACTGAGAATGGGGTGCCAGGTGCCCTCTTTTCTGGGTACCAAAAAAAGTCTGGAGTAGAAACCTTGGCCTTTCTGTTCTGCAGGAACATGCTCTATTTCCCTCATAGAGAGCAGGGAATGGACTTGCTTTTACGCCTCTGCCCACTGGTTTGGAGGTAGATCTGGGAACCCTTTTGAGGTTGGAAGAGTGTGGAAAGAAAATCTGTATCCCTGGGAGACTATGTTGAGGACCCAGCGGTCGCTGGTAATGGTGGCCCAGGTGCTTGCGTGAAAGGAGAGTTTTCCTCCTAGGGATAAGTTAAGGTGGGCTGAGGGAGGGGGTGGTGGACGAGAGTCACTGTGAGTTCTTACCATGAGGGGGTAGCTTAGAACTTCCTGTTTTTGAAGTGGAGGAATTCCACTGTTTTGATCTCTGCATTCCCTGTGCCTGCTGTCTGGGGGGGGGGTCTGCTTCCACGGGGTCTGGGCTGAACAGACCTGGTGGGAGCAGGAAAGGACCAGTGCTTGGAGGGGCAATGCCTACTGAACCTGGGTGGCTGGACCTGTAAGAAATCTTTAACTGTCTGCACAGATTTAGCTTTTTCTTCTTTTTAAGACCTCCTCTACCTTAGTGCCAAATAAGTTGTCTTTGTGCAAGGGTGCATCCAACAATTTAGATTTAACAAGGTCTGGCAAGGGCTGTTCCTTAAGGCATGCATGCCTTCTAAGGACAGAACTGGTGACTGCTGCCCTGCAAGAAGCTTCTAGGGCGTCAAAACCCCAGTGTAAGGTGTGCTTAGTTACTTGACTTGCAGAATGCATTAACTCTTGTAACTCTTTAGATTCTGCACACTTTTTGGAAGACACTTTTTGTTTTAGGAGTTCCATGGTATGTTGCTGAAATTCTAGCATATGGAACTGGCAATTTAGTGCTCTGATAGCAAGAGTAGCTATCTGTCTAGTGCTTGGGAATCCCTATCTGAGGGGGTGGGATTCTTAGCAGAGGTTGCTTTAATACCTTTAGGCCCTTGAGAAATTACCTCAGGGTCAGGAGTAGGATTTTTGAAAATAAATTTGTATGAGTCAGGGACTCTGTAATACTTGTCAGGTTTTCTGGGTGCAGCAGGTAGGGTGTCAGGAGTCAAAGTGGATTCCAGGAAAACATTGTCCACAACATCCAGAACTGGGGGAATGGCCAGGGGTCTGTGCTGTGGAAGATCTAAGAATTCCCTAAGTCTCTTTTTAGACTGAGGGTAGTCCTGACATTCCCGTTAGAAATGCTCCCTTAAGGTATGAAGGGTTTCCTCAAAGGAAAATTCCTCGGGTGGAGCGGCTGAGGGAATAGAATCCTCTGCATCAGAATCCTCATAAGCAGAAAGGGGTTGCATGTCTTCATATTCAAATGCATCAGAGTAATCAGGCTCCTGTTCAGACAAAACTACTGAGGACAGATCTCTTTTTTTTTTGGAAGGGGTAGCTTGACTTCCCCTGATAAGCATGATAAGGTCTTCCACCATTTTAAGCATTTGAGACTGAGAAAAGGAAGCACGTCCCTAAGAGTGGGTTGTCAGTTTCTTGGATGTGGTTCATACCCTGGGCCTTAGAAACTTGGTCGTTTTCGATAGAACGGTAGACGTGAAAGAAGTCATCTGTTTGTGTTGAGAATCAGTAGTGTGAAGTACTTCCTCGAAAACTGGTGCCTGCCCAGCGGCTCCAGACCCATCCAAGGAAGAGACAACAGCAGGATCCTTAGTCAAAAAGAGTTTTGCAGCATACAGGACTCAGACAGGGTCTCGGTAGCGGCCTGCAAATCCACAGAAGAGGACATCAGGGGCTGTGAAAGCACCTCAACGAGGGCCTGAGAACTGACGACTAGCTTAACGGAAGTGTTGTCGGTATGCTTGGACCTGTGCGGTCTGTCTCTGTCTTTAGCCTTACATTTTTTCAGGAGATCTGCTGTTGGATGGCTTACTGAAGCCATATCGGAATTCGAGGACTGTAAGTGGAAATATCTAGCTACAATAAGGGCCCGAAGACAAATAGTTCTGGCATTGAACAAAGCTGAAAAGCGACAGTGGGGGGACGTTGTGGTCTGGGACTAAGCAAGTGACATAGTAAGACTGAAAGTCTCGGTGTGGTATTTGCTTTCCACAGGTGAGACAATTGTTAACTTTTTCTAACATCAGTTAGTGCAAGAGAAAAGGATCCCCAATGGGTACTTAGCTTTAGAAGACTTCAGCTTCAATTTGGACAACAAAACTCGGGTAGCGGCCAACCGGCACTCATGCGAACTGCTTCTGCTTCGGAGTCCGTGGCAAGAAAGACTGATGTAATGCCATCGGTTGCCTTACTTTACACTACTGGTGACCTGACGTCAGTCCTGAAGCGACAGCAACCGACGCAGAAATACTAAGCCTCTGGTATTTGGGCCGGCCGAAGGCTACCCTGGCAGGGATAACCCAAATGTGATGACTGCAACAGTGAAACAAGAAGAACATCCTTGTCACCACAATAAACAGAACATGCTGGAGGGATAGATTCCTGTCCCAGAGCCTACCCATGCTCTGGAACAGACTACCCATTCATGTCAAACAAAGCTCCTCTTTAAGAAAAATCTTGACAATTGGATGGGAAATAAGAAATTAATTTCACTGTGGATCACTTCTGTGGCTCTGCTCGACAGGGGCACAGGAAAATAATTTTCTTGGGTGGCGAAAGCCAGGGAACTTTTTTGGGCTAGGCTTATATAGCCCCGAGGACCGATAGCCTATTCCTACCTATGAACCTATAAAGAAAGTTCTACTGTGCTCCTGTAACTGTAACAAGCAGCTTGCTACAGTTACTACCACGCACTAAGTTTCACCAGTAACCACATATACATACCAATATTAATTTACAAAGGTCGTATTTCCTTGCAGCTGCATAAAGCAGTACTGGAACTTCACTAGTGCACCATCAGGAGCAGCACAGGCTGATCACACCTTGTAAAACTTGCACCCAGAGCAGCTGCCCCATTTGTCTTCCTATTATTAAGGCTCTGTATAAGGATAACAAACCTGCCATTTTTCAGTTTTCAAGCACTTCTGCACTAGCCAGTAATCTATAGAAGAACACTATCATAGTGACTGCTTGCACACTGGCCAGATTTCTGACAACTCTGGGAGATATCCCATGTGTCTATGTGGTTTATTATTCCTAAGAACAATCAGTTCTCTTTATACTTCATCACTTTGTATCCTGGTGCCTGCTCACTGTCCTCCCCATTCTGACCCATCACTGAACACTTCTCTTGCTTTCCTTTCTGAAAACTGATGCAAAGTATCGATGCATTCATTCAGTACCTCTCCCCCCCTTCAGCTATGATCTTGGTTCCTTCTTTGTGTTGTCATCCTAGGTCTTTCTCTCCCTCCCTCCTTTTTGCAGTGTACATTGAATAAAAGTTGTTTTCCTTCTCGATCCATTCTGCTAACTCTCATTCAGCTTCTGCCACTGCTGTCTTCACAGTGTCCGTTATGCTTCTGCTCATACCTGTCAACTTCTCAGTACAAGAAATACGGACAAAGGCAAAAATAACGGTGGGACAAAGGTCCAAAAATAGACACATTTTAAATATTGCACTTGTAAACTTACAAAGTTGAAGTATTGGCATGTATTTTCTGAAGGGTATGAAGTCTGAAACTCAAATATCGATCATTAGTTGCAGACTTCAATCCTCAATGACTTTCCAGAAAACCACAAATTTTACGTGGAACAGACCAAAACACATAAATCTGGACATTCTGCGAAATCTGGACAGTTGAGAGCTATGCTTCTGCTAGGTTCCTTATACTGTTCCTCCTCCATTTCCTCACTCTATTTTTCTATCTGTTGTAAGACCTATCATTTTATCTACCATCCTTACATGCCTATAGAGCCACATTAGCCTTCTATTTTTCCCTCTTCCTTATACCTTTACGCACAGCCCTAAGTAACCCACTTGTGACCAATTCCCACAGCATGTCCACTTCCACAGTTTGCTCCCAGTCTTTTAACACATCCCTGACTCATTTCCTCATTACAGCACAATTCATTATCCTAAAATTCTACACCTTCATGTCTGTCATTTTATTTTTATCCTTTGCCAATACTCTGACTTACATGGTGGGAAAATCACTAAGGCTAATCATGCCTTAACCTGGAATCCATGACGCTCTCTGTATTGTTAGGACCCTATACAGATTTCTGTTCTTTCCGGTGCAGTCCTTAACTAGTTGGATGAACCTTCATGGTCCAAGACCTTAATCAACTTCCATTCTTCCCCCTCACCCTGCAGCCTACTGAGATTTCTCATGAGAATTATCCTCTTTTTTCTACCCCACTTCTATATTCTCCTTCAATCTATCATGTTCCTTCCTTTACATATCTGGTGATTATACACTGCATCAGCCCACCAGCTTTCTCTCATTTTCTTCACCTTAACTGCCAAGGTAGTTAACCCAGGTTAAGATCTTGCCTATTGCATTGTTCAATTCTTGGTATAGGGGCTCTTCATCCTTTCTGACCTCACATGTGATGCCCTCCTTTTATGTAGGTTACTATTCCACCTTCATCTCTCCCTTCTGCATCACTCCTGAACAACCTATACCAAAGTACCTCTATTTTCATCTCCCTCTCATCACTGGTTCCTGGATCTGTGATACCAGCAATGTCGATCACCCCCATCCTGCATGACTGCTTGCAATTCCACCTTCCTACTGACACTTCCATTGAAGAGTAATACTACTCAGTCATGTTCTGAGTTACCCCTGTTTTTACAGCAATCTACACCTTTCTCCTCCTGCATTAACTGCTTACACTTCCATCTTCTTACCCAGAATCCTTGTACTGCTGAATAACATTACCAGCCAGGGTGCTAATCACCTTTGTTTGCTCCTGTTTTGTTTTTCTTTTTACATTCTATCTACTGCCTGAACATCTATCTCAATTTCTACTTATATAATAGTTCTTACCCCTTTTATTTAAAGGTAGTCATTGGTCATTAATCACAGGAGAAGGGACTTCTCCTCCCACCTACACACACACACACACACACACACACACACACTTCAAGAGGCCTGTAGGTATTGAAATCTCTGTTTCCAGAACCACCTCCAATCAATCTGAGCCTTACATCAGGAATGCAGAAGTGACACATTCCTCTCCACTTGCTGGTCCCAAAACTTAAGACAATTACCAATACATTCTCTGAACAGCCAATGAGAACAACCTCTTGAACCCCACTTATTTCTCTGATCAAAGCAGTAGGACCCAATCAGTGGAGTTGCTCAAAGCAAAACTAATTTTAGTACCAATGGAGAAAGGGAGAAAGATCCCCTGCCCAGTCACTTTACAATTAAACCAAAAGGACATTCCAGAAAAGTCTCAGTCCTCAACTGCAGCTCCTTCTAAACTGCCCATGTATCAGATCTTCCCTGCCCCCCCCCCCACTGCAACACCATCATATACTGCAGAACTAGGTACTAAGTCATCTTTTTTCAAAAATGACTTACTACAGTGCTACAAATGGCAGTGTGCCAAATTAGAAAATTACACAGACAATACTAGCACATTATAACTGTAGTACTGAGGTCACACAATCTTGGTGAAGAGGCAAGTTCCTGCTTGCTTCCAAGAAGATGCACAACCTTAGATTTGCAAAATATAACAGAAGTGCAAGGGGTTTGCCTGTTGTTATTTTATTTTTTTTTGTTTTTTCCATGCTGTTTTCTAATTCTGCTAAATGATGATTCTCTGGATTTTCTGCAGTGAGCTGTGATCGCTGAATCATTACAAATCCTTCAAGTGGCCTTACTCAAACAAAATGGAAGCATATACTGTGGTATTATCTATAACATCTACTGTTACAGTGCTTATTATAGAAACACAAAGCAATAAATAATGTTTGTTATGTTAATATAGCTTGATTACCTTTATTTGAATGTAAATTTGCCTATGTTACCAGTGATAATTCAATAAAGGTGTTACAAAAAAAGACACATAAAACAGTCAAAACAAGTTTACAAAACAAAATAATACTGCTTGTTTTGGGGATGGAGTTGTCTTTTATGGAAGGCAGTCACTAGAAAATTAAAATCCAGACCGTGTAACCAGTTAATTCTTCTGTAATTAACGCATGAGTTGCAAACTGATTCTGCCTAAATGGACTCTCACTTCTACAGTTAAAATCTGTGGTGTAAGAAAAGAAAGTGCAACCTGCCTCCTCAAACAGGGGGCTTGGAAAAGGCCATTTAATAGTAGAAACTGGACTACATTTCAAGAAAAGGCAAATATACTTCTAAAGCTATGGAGGCTAGGAATGCTTGTTGAGCAGGTTATGGTGAATTACTGGATGCTGTAGGAACCATTTATTGAAGCCCCATTTGCTTTTGGAATTTATGCATATAGAAAATAGTCAATACATAATCATTTACCTATAATACTACTACATTATTTTCCAAACTGTATCTTTTGTTGAAACACTATAATGCTTGACTTCCAAGGACACTGCAAGTATGCACATCTGCTATTATCTTTTTTATTTGTGAGTTTAATAAAAAAAAAAGTGCTGATCTCCTTTGCTGCTGAACCAGAAAACAAAATCAGTGATGGATTATAAGCTTTTTACTTGCATTTTCAGTCTTGGAATGTCAGCACATTTTGGAAGTGAAACTTGCCCTTTTCAATGTTCACCGTAAATAACTGCATTGTAAAATTTTCTGCACACTCCACATTATCTGCAATGACAATGACTTCTTTTAAACGCAGGCACCCGCTTCAAACTGCTCTTGTGCAAAAAACAATGTGGCCTTCAGTGCAGTCATTTTAGTAGTCTACATATCCTTTCAGTGGGCACCATTTAGCTTTTGTATTTGCGTCACATATAGCACAAACAGGCGTCAACATGCCAGCTTCCAACAGCAAACCACATCCACTTACTTAAAGCTATTGTGACAACAACCTATGAATTCCTTTTTTTTTTGTTTTGTTTTGGTACGTGTTGCTTCCTGAAGTTATTCTTACTTCTGTTTCTGTGAGGCATACCACAGTTACCTTACTTCCAGTTCTGGCAAGGTAATGCAAGCGATGTAACTTTGCAGTGGAGAAGGGGAACTGTGGCTCCCCAGAAAGTATTGAGTGATTATAGTATTAACTCTCGCCCATCACAGGGTACATAAGTATAGTCACTGATAACAAGCACTTTCCAATTTCAAACATGCAGACTTGCTTATACACCTGCTCAGTTTGTGATGGATTATTGCTGTTATCAAGTAGCTGTGAATAATGTGATGAGCACCATTCATACCTCTCAACCTTTCAGTACAAGAAATGTGGCCAAAAATAATGGGGGCAAAGGCCCAAATATAGGGGCCAATTTTAAATATTGCTTGTATAAGTTGCTAGAATAAAAGGTTATGCATTACCATGATTTTCTGAAGGATATTAAGACTGAAACACAAATGTATCTCATTATTTAGTGTCGTCAATCCTCACTGATTTGTCAGAAGACCACAAGTTTTATAAGGAACAGACCAAAAATATGAGGCAAAAATCTGGACATTTGAGAGCTATGGCACCATTTGTTAGACAAAGCAACAGCAACCACCACAATTACACAGAATGAGACTACAAATGAACCAAAACCTAATTATTTGCAAACAGTTTTGAAATTGGTAAGCACTGCTTAAGTCACGCTGTGTTAAGAGAAAAAGTTTTAAAACATACTGTTATTTGTCTTTTTCCTGTTCTTGCAAAGTGAACATGTTATTTGTTGGGATATGCCTATCAAAGATGGGCCTCATCTGTGAACAAAATGCAGCATTGCTTATGAACCTGAATAATAACTGTTTTCTGCATTTCAGAATAAAGAGATTTGGTTATAGCTTAGTGAAGCCTGGGATAAGGACGCACGGCCGAGTAAGAGTTAATTTACTGAAGCAGGCTGTGTGTCCTGGAAAATTTGAGCTACCATTGTTGAACTGAACATTCTGTACTTCTTCAACATTCTGTACTAACTGTTGGTTTGAGGTGATTTGTGATAAACATGTTTATCCTATATGTTTTTCATAGCCAACTGTCAACGGTCAGAAATGTAACAAAAAGTTGTTTTGCTTGCAGTATAAAAGTTGATGTCAGTAAACAAGTTGACCAGAGGAGATCATCTTGGCCAACATGCTGTGTAATCTGGTTAGCTGCTAATAAAGAAGTTTTTCATCACCTGAGGCAGATGTGACTCGTTTGAATTTTTCTTCTGACATTTTGGTCCTTCGGACCAGAAACCTCTACGAAGATACGGATCAGACCGACAGAGAGACCGAAAAACCTGTGCAGGTGAGGGTTTCTCATCTTAAGATTCCCTCGACTGAAAGCCCTCCAACTGATTTGTCGTTTAAAGGAGGCCGGCCGCTCTCTGATCCCTATCTGAGGGACGGTTTCTGAATGAAAAGGGGAAACAGAGTCTCATCTGGTTCAGGTAGGATGAAAAATAAATTTTCTTTTAATTTAATTTAACCTTGTCGACAAGGGTTTTATTTTTAGTCAAGGGTGGGTAGGATTACTTGTTAAGATTATTTTGTTAGGATCACCCGTTAAGATAGCCCCATTTTATAATAAGCCCTGTAAAATAACTTTGATACAGTCCTAAAATAAGAAATCTAAGGGAAACATGGGTTCGAGTTGCTGCAAGTGTGAGAGTGATGTCTGTTTAAATGTTGATGCTAAGTATATGAAAGATTTAAACAAAAATAATGTTAAATTTTTGAAAAAGTGGAAGCTGAAATATGATTTTGATGGTACCCTGAATAAGAATGCCTGTGCAAAATTGGTTAGAGATTTGAAAAGAGATGCGGGAACTAGAACTAAAAAGCAAAGACAATTGGGATTTCCCTAAGCACAAAAATGGTTAGAAGAGGCAAATAAACGAGCTATAAAAGAAAAACAGTGCCAGGAAAAAGAAAAAATAAATCAAAAGGGATCACTGTTGCCAAGTGGAAAAGTAGCTTTATTTTTAGATAAGGAGGATGAGCATACAGTTTGTGCGGTACAAAGGCAGGCAACTGCCCCACCGTATGGGGAAATTGCTGCTGCCGTACCGGCGGAACCTCCTCAATATCAGTCTGAAGATGTGGGATCTGTACAGCAGGGTAGGTTATTGGCTGCTCAAGGAAATGTTGTGACCCCTCCAATTTACCCGCAAATTCCCGTAGTACCCAAGGTTGCTTTGCAACAGGTAGACCAACCTATGCAGTTAAGGTCAGGACCAGCAGGGCAAGGACGTTGGGCCATTAAACTTTCTGACTACTCAGAAGCCCTTCCCTTAATACAAGTTGCAAACCCACAAGCAGGGGATGTTGGACAAGAGCCAACTATTTTAGTTTATAATCCCTGGGCTAGAGAGGATATAAAACGAGCTACAGATGGTATTCCTCATCCCAAGGTTAATTTTCAAATGTTTTCTGAGGATATAGTTGGTATGCGTTTAAGTTATCATCTAAATGGTTTAGAAATAGAACAAGTAGTGCGACAAATCCTGGGTCCAGATTGGCACTTAGTTTGTGGTACTTGGACATGTAAGGCAGATGACGGCACTACATTAAAGCATAATTCTGGGGTGTTAGACAAGCGAGTCACTGATCTGTTAAAGAGAATTTCTGACAAGTGGCGTCCAAGAGCAGATTGGACAGTAATAAATCAGTGCATCCAAAATGATGATGAATCTGTAGATCACTATATTGTAAGATTGACAGAAGTGTTCAATAACCATTGTGGAATGATGATTCTGCAGGATCAGACCAATGACAGTCCATATGAACAACAATTGAAAAATGCTTTTCTTAAGGGTTGTTGGGCTCCAATAAGTATTTTTATAACTAAGCATATGGTAGATCATAGAACATGTAGACTGCAACCTTTGTTTGAATATGCACGGCATGCTGAGCGACATTTCAATTTAAAAAAGAAAAAGAAAGTACAAGTGTTAGCAGTAGGGGATGATGGTGGTATATTCTTGGTACAGGACCAAAGGGGGCAAGGGCGCCGTGGTGGAGTAAAAAAACGTGGGGGCCTGAAATGGGACACGTTAAATAAACTGGGTGGACATTCGGAGGAATATGAGGGGAGGTTAAAATGTGGAGAATGTTTTAAATGCGGTAGATGTGGGCACTTCGCTGCCGACTGTGAAGAGTGGCAACATCCCCCACAGCTTACGAACAAGGGCTCCGCATGACTATATGATAGTAAAGGAAGGTGCCAAATTCATTATTGTGATTATTGTAGAGAAGAAGAAAGCGAGTATGATTGTGATGATGATGAGGCAGACACTCTCTGTGATGAATGTCAGAACACTCAGAAGGAAGGGCAGGATTGTGACTGTGAAGTCACAAACCTGGCACATTTGGGTATTGCTATGTATCTAGATCAAAAACCCATGATAGAGTTTTTGGTTGAGGGACAGAAAGTGGAGTTTTTATGTGATTCAGGTGCATCGCGTACACTTTTGGGTCCAGCAGTTCTGCCCCCGGACTGCGAGACAGATGAGTTTGTCCTTGTGAAAGCGGCAAATGGGAAAATCTATAAGGAACCACTGTCTCATCCTCTATTGTTCACAGATCCGCAAACAAGCCAAACTGTTAGGTGTAGGATAATTATATCGAAAGTTTGTCCAGTTAATTTGCTGGGAAGAGATTTGATGCATTAGTTTGGAATAGCGGCAATTCCCACACCTAAAGGCATTGAGGCGAAAAGGTTAGCGGATGGCTTGGTGGTACAGGGAGCACAAGACTTGTTTTACTGGTATAGCCAGGACTTGATTTCAAACGGGCCGGGGAGGGTTGATAATATTTGATCAACTTAGCTTTAAGTAAATCTAGGAGCGGGTCACCGCAGGTTGCGGCGCACTTACATTGTACAATGTTCTACAGAAAGGCCCCTGGTCCGTATAAAGAATTTGAAAAAGAATTCTTTAAGCACAAACGTGCAAGGATAATTTTAAATGATATGTTTTGGGATACGCAAGGTAATACAGTAGTGACCTGTACTTTGACCAAGGAAATGAGTTCTTTATATCGCTCAGGTTATAGCCCACATATTTCAATTACTAAAACGGTGGGGACACATTGGGTAGATTTGGCGAAAAAGGTAACGAATTGGGACACAATGTCCAAAAGTCAATTGAAAGATCAACAGATCCAGGTACAAAGATTAAATTGGGTGACTTGGGCACAACCAAGTGTACACCTCAGGGATGACAAAACAGAAAGGGCATGACAAATCCTCCTAACTCAAGAGGAAGATAGTGCATTAAGTGCCTTACCTGTAGATTTATGGTCAAAAGGTAAAGGGGATGTAGGACTGATGAAAACAGCAGGTGAAGTTTGTATAACTCCAAAGTCAGGTTTTAGACCTCGTAAGCACCAATACCCGCTAAGTAAACAAGCAGAGGAAGGAATTAAGCCAGTCATTGAGCAGCTAAAACAGGTAGGAATTCTTGTTGAATGCCCATATTTGCCCTGCAATACTCCGTTGTTTCCTGTAAAGAAACCGGATGGGTCATGGAGGTTGGTTCAGGATTTACAAGCAGTTAATTCAGCTGTGATCCCAAGAGCACTGGTGGTCCCTGACCCGTACACATTACTTAATGATTTACTACCTCAGAACAGATATTTTTCTGTCATATATATAAGCAATGCTTTTTTCTCCATACCACTACATAAGGAGAGTAGATTTTGGTTTGCATTCACTTATCAAGGTAAAAGATACACCTATACCAGATTGCCGGAGGGTTATTGTGAGAGTCCGACAATATTCGCACAAGAAATGGCTGCGAATTTTGCTCAGTTTGTTCCCCCAGAGGGAAGCCAGGTTCTGTTGTATGTAGATGATATTTTGTTGGCCTCACCCACGCAGGAAAGTTGTAGAAAGGATACCCTTGCCCTTCTTAGTTTTTTAGCTGAGCAAGGACATAAGGTAAATAAAGAAAAGTTACAATTGTGGAAAGCACAAGTCAAGTACTTGGGTTATTTAATTTCTCAGGCAGGTAGACAATTGGAGAACAAAAGAAAACAAGCAATTCTTGAGGCACCTATGCCTACGACTAAGCGGGAGATGATGTCCTTTTTAGGTGTGACTAATTTTTGTAGAAGTTGGATCCCTAACTATGCTGAGGAAGTAGGGCCATTGACCGCACTGATCTATGACACTCCCATGGCAGCTAAGAATGATATACAGTGGACAAATAAGGCAATACAGGCATTTAATAGAACTAAGCAATTGATAGCAGGATCCTCTGTTTTGGGTTTTCCGAACTATTCTAAGCCGTTTGTGCAAATGGTTGATTGTAAGGGAGGATATATGACTTCGGTTCTGGTACAAGTACATGGGGATAAACAGAGACTGATAGTTTTCTACTCCTCCAGATTAGATCCTGTTGCAAGGGCATTGCCGCATTGTGTTCAAGCAGTGGTGGTGGCCGCCATGGCAGTACAAGCCTCAGCATCATTAGTTTTGTTTCACCCATTACAATTGCGGGTTCCACATTCAGTAGCTACTATACTTTTGCAAGATAAAATAACCTTTTTATCTTCTAGTTGACATTTGTTGTGTATGACAGTGCTGCTGACACAGCCTCATATGAACATAGAAAGATGTACTAGTCTTAATCCGGTGACACTTTTGCCGACTCCAGAAGAAGGTACTCCACACATTTGTTTAGAGAGCATTCATGACAAAGTGCTTCCCCGACCAGATTTAATGGATATTCCGTTGGTAGATTCTGATCTTGTTTTGTTTGTAGACAGATCAGCAAAGAAAGACACTGTAGGAAAAACACTAGTAGGGTATGCAGTCACCACAGAAACTGAAGTTTTGGAGGCAAAAAGATTGTCAAACATTTATTCTGCACAAGCAGCTGAGTTGGTGGCTTTGACTCGAGCTTGTATCTTAGGGGAGGGTAAGAAAGTGACAATTTATACAGATAGTCAATATGCTTTCTCCACTGTACATGTTTTCGCTCAACAATGGAAGAATAGGGGAATGGTTACTGCGACAGGCAAACCAATAAATCACAGAGATTTAATTTTACAGTTGTTAGATGCAGTGCCACTACCACTTCAGATAGCGATATGTAAATGTTCCGCACATACCAACAGAAAAGATCCTGTCTCCAGGGGAAATACCCTTGCTGATATGGCTGCAAAAAAGGCAGCTCAAGAAAATGATTTGCTTTTACATGATAATGATTTAGAGCCCAGACACCTCTTAGACTCAGAGACACTAAAAGTAATGCAAACATTGACGACACAGAAGGAAAAATGGCGTTGGGTAAAATATGGTATCACTCAACAGAGTGGGTTGTATAGGGCATCAGATGGCAAAATGGTATTACCCTTAAACCTTTTTAGGTATGCGGCATTGGTTAGCCATGGACCTGCCCATGTAGGAGTACAGACGATGATTCAAATAGTGTCTAAGGTGTTTTGGTGTAAGGGGTTTTCAACTTATGCAAAGCAATTCTGTTTATCTTGTTTATTATGTGCAAAGTATCATGCTCAGGGGGGAGTTAAAAAGTCTCAGCAGGCATTCCCCACCCCTCCATATCCATTCCACACACTCTGTATGGACTTTATTGAATTGACACCCTCAGAGGGAAAACGGTTCTGTTTAGTCATTATTGATGCTTTTTCTAAATGGGTAGAAGCTTTTCCAGTAAAGCACCCGAATGCACAAACAGTAGCAAAGCTTTTGACTACAGAAATAATTGCCCGATTTGACCCACCAAGACGCATTTACAGTGATAATGGGTCTCATTTTGTTAACCAGATTGTTCAGAAGTTGGGTCAAGTATTTCAAATTGATCTTAAATATCATTGTGCTTACCATCCCCAATCAGCTGGACTGGTGGAAAGACACAACGGTGTCTTGAAGAGTAAGCTCCGCAAACTGATGGCAGAAACACATAGATCATGGACTGCGTGCCTTCCTTTGACACTCCTGTACATGCGAATCTCACCTTCCTACAAAGGACTTACACCATTTGAACTTTTGTTTGGGAGACCATATTACGTCCTGCAGTGGCAAGGATTGTTGCCAGTGGAATGTGAGGGGGGTGAGGATCTAGCGGATTATATGAAGAAGCTGCTAAATGTCAAATCTCTTGTAACCAATGACTCCTTTGCAGAAATGAAACCTTGTTAGGCGTGGCACCCGGGGACTGGGTGTGGATCCGAATTGTGAAGAGAAAAAATTGGTCATCCCCCAGGTGGGAAGGCCCATACCAAGTACTAATCTCGACACCTACGGCTGTAAAGATCGCTGAGAGGACTTTGTGTATTCATATCACCCACTGTAAAAAAACTCAAGGCTCTTCCCTCTGCCATTGATATTGGTCAAACTCCACCGGACCTCTGAGCGCAAAGTCTGGCTACAAAGGGGGATTAGCCCAATAGGGGTTAGTTCGTCTCAAACCCAGGGAAGAAACCAACGGCGCGAAGTAGTCCTTAGGGGAGGATGGCCATGTTCAACTGGTACTTGAACTGTCACATGATGATGATTTTGATGGCAAAAGTAAATATGTCCATACGAGAAGGAACAGTTGCAAGAGAAAAAGGAATGGTGGTGCTGCAAGTGCAAACAGGTGTTACTACTGTGTTTAAGGTGAAACTTTGTGAATGAATTTTGGACTGTTCTAAATGGAACAATAATAATTTCTTGACTCGTGCAAAATACTTGTGCAATAGAGACTGTATGTCCTGGTCAAGTGTTTGGTGGTCAACAGATGTGAATGGATGGGAAACAAGTGGTGCAGTGATACCAGAGAAAGATAAAAGCAGGCAACAAAGAATAAAAATTGCACATTTCCAAGGTACCGGAGCAGTTACTATAACCATTGTGTCACCACAAGAAAGTGATTCAGGAGTTTATGGAATCAGAGTGTCTCTTCCAACTAGAACTGATCCTTTGGGGACCCTCCAACTTAAAGTACAAAGCCTTAAGAATGTGACAAATAAAGCAGATTTTTGTCTTCACAGAAGAAGAACAATTGTTACTCGAGACGGGATTTGTACACCATAATGAATGGTTATCTTGGGTTAGATATAGTACCCGAGAAGCACATTGTGATTTCTTGTGCTGAAGGTAAACAGCAACTAGCAACAGTCCCATTGATGCAAGATGAAGGTAACCTAATGTGTCTGTTGAAATTATTCTTCAACAAAACTGAAGATAAATGCAAAAATGAAACTCAGCGTTTTCTGGTCATAAGCAAAGTAGAAAAACCGCCTGCAGCGATTTCCTATCCAGGTTCGTATATGTGCATTTCCAGAGATGGCACAGGGAAGAATTATGGCAATATGGGGCAGAACTATTGCAATGTTACTGTGAATGGCAATGAGAATCCATTTCTGGAGAACCAAACTCATAGTGGTTATGTGGTATAGTGGAACTCATATGGTGGTTATGTGGAGACAACAAACTCAGATCAAGGCTTCCAATTCCCTGGAAGGGAACTTGTGCACTTGTAAAGTTAATTCTGCCATTCTACATTTTCCCAGTTCCAGCAAGCAATTTCGTAACAGAACTTGAAATAAAGCCTAAGTGGTTGAGTACGAGAAAAAGAGAGGCACCGAAGCAATCTTTTGATAACAGTGTCTACATCAATAGCATTGGCGTACCAAGAGGCGTACCTGATGAATACAAAGCAATTAACCAAATAGCAGCTGGTTTTACATCCATTTTTGTCTGGATTCAACCTAATAAGAATGTGGACTGGATCAACTACATTTACTATAACCAGCAGCATTTTGTGAACTATACCAAAGATGCATTGAAAGGAATTGCTGAACAACTGGAGGCCACTTCGCAGGTGGCATGGCAGAATCGAATTGCGTTGGATATGCTCCTGGCCAAAGAAGGAGGAGTTTGCAAGATGTTTGGGACTTTCTGTGTACATATATTCCAAACAACACTGCGCCTGATGGAAGTATCACTCGAGCTTTGAAAGGTTTGGAAATGTTATCCGAAGAATTGGCAGAGAACTCTGGGGTAAGTAATCCCTTTACAGAATTTCTACAAGCGTGATTTGGAAAATGCAGTCATCTCATCAGCAGTTTCCTGGTGTCCGTTGAAGTCGCTGTGGCTATCGTGGTGGTATGTGGTTGCTGTTGTATACCCTGTATCAGAGGTCTTCTACAAAGACTGGTTGATACTGCTGTTACGAAGACGATGTACCAGCAATTGCAACAGACTGGTGAAAGTGAATACATTGAAATGTGACTTTTTGCAAATGTTTTTGAAGTTTAAAAGTTTGTCTTGCCAATGAAGTAGTGTATGCAAAGAAAAACTTAGTTTTTACCATATATTGCTGAAATAAAAAGACAAACAAAAGTGTTTTCAGGGGGGAAATGTTAAGAGAAAATTTTTAAAACATACTGTTATTTGTCTTTTTCCTGTTCTTGAAAAGTAAACATGTTATTTGTTGGGATATGCCTATCAAAGATGGGCCTCATCTGTGAACAAAATGCAGCATTGCTTATGAACCTGAATAATAACTGTTTTCTGCATTTCAGAATAAAGAAATTTGGTTATAGCTTAGTGAAGCCTGGGATAAGGACGCACGGCCGAGTAAGAGTTAATTTACTGAAGCAGGCTGTGTGTCCTGGAAAATTTGAGCTACCATTGTTGAACTGAACATTCTGTACTTCTTGAACATTCTGTACTAACTGTTGGTTTGAGGTGACTTGTGATAAACATGTTTATCCTATATGTTTTTCATAGCCAACTGTCAACGGTCAGAAATGTAACAAAAAGTTGTTTTGCTTGCAGTATAAAAGTCGATGTCAGTAAACAAGTTGACCAGAGGAGATCATCTTGGCCAACATGCTGTGTAATCTGGTTAGCTGCTAATAAAGAAGTTTTTCATCACCTGAGGCAGATGTGACTCGTTTGAATTTTTCTTCTGACACGCTGGCTGCCAGTGTGGTTGAAAATCAAACTTCACTCTGTACAGGACACGAAGGCTGCCATGATTAACTAAACTAATGCTGCTTGTTAATGATGGTAACACAGCCCAAGCATAATTATTTTAACTGGCAGGTACACGCTACCTCCTCAATTACTGCTATTTTTTCCTTTCATGATAAATATGTCCTTTTCACATATTATTTCAGTAATCATAATCTGACAGTATAAAGCTTAGTAGGTTGTTGACTAGAGTTTGGGTTTCACAAGTTCTGCCTACATACTGTGCAGCTACTAGTCACCTAACCCCTTTAGACCTGACAATTTTCAAGACTGTTGCACTCCAGATGTGGTTATTTTTTGATGTTTTGACCCCAAAGAGTTGTACCCAAGGGCGCCCGCAGGCAGGTGCAAGGGGGTGCACTTGCACCCCCCTGGAACCTGCTGGCCGAGAAATTTTAACTTAAAAAAAAAAAGTTTTTTTTTTTTTAAAAGGGCGTTCCTCTTTAAGAACACCCTTTGCATCCCGTCCAGTCGCACAGACGTACCTTCAAAATTATTTGAAATATTCTTAGAAAATTTTCAGGGAATTATATTTCCAACATTCACCAATAAACTCGTAAATTGTCCCCTAGCTTTACTTGTAATGGAATGGCAGAATCTTTGAATTTTAATAAGAAAAAATAAATGTTTATGTCATTTTTATGCCACATTTAAAAAGACTGAAAACTTCACTTCGTACATAAATACAAAAATAGAACTTTGGGAAAGAAATTACAAAAAAAACTACATTAATATGTATACACATTTTGACAGTGTTCACATTTATCAATCTGGATAGAACTGAACAATACTATTGGTCATTTTGACCTTAAATTGACACCACCTACAAACATTCACTTCTTTGTAATGCTTTCAGATTTCTTATAATCAATATATACTATACATTACATGTTGTGAGAAAAGTAATGGAAGAGCAACAAAAGAAATGTGTGTGTGTGTGTGTGTGTGTGTGTGTGTGTGTGTGTGTGTGTGTGTGTATATAACATTTAAAATGTTGGAAATGTCAGTTTTTGAGAAATATTTATTCTGATTAAATACTAACTAAAGATCTGATTCGGATTTTGAGAAATACTAATTCTGATGTCAAACCCATAAGTTAAATATATGATTCTAACACTTACTGAATTTCCCAAAAATTGTGTACGACATGTACTTTAAAACTGAGCAGCATAATATCAATGTAAGCCTACTGGTAATATCTATCAATAAATAAGCAAATCACTGAACCAGTTTAAAACATTTCAGCAAAATTTTCAGAAAAAAAACATGTAATGACTGTAGAATGAACACAGTTGGCAATTTTAGATGAAGAGACATAGCTGTAATGCATTATGCCAGCAATAATGCCCAACAGGGTGTGTGCTATTGTGGAAATAACGGATGCCCAGAGGTGTTCTAATTTCTGCATGCAGAGGGCATCTACATCCCTGGAAGGGCATTATTTCCACAACAGCACACTCCCTGTCGAGCATTATTGCTCTAAGAGAATGTGGGTCTATGTTGCTTGATTGAAATCTCACAATCTCGATCAAGCAACATCAAAACCCATTAAAGTGAAAGCGCACTAGATCAAAACTGCACTTTCACAAAAGCCGGTTCTCCGAACCGGAAAACAAAAACAGAAACCTGGTTCAAGGCTCCTGAGAGCACCCCAGCACTATCAGGTTTTACCTCTTATCATGCGTTCCGGCCCCAAAATCCGGACAATACCAAGAAAGGAGGTGGGGTATCCATATTCATCAAAGACACCCACACCTCAAGACTGGTGGCAACGCACAATGCATCGGAGACCATCCAGGTGCAATTAACCATAGGCAAGACTGCTCTACAAATTGTAGCATGTTACAGGCCACCCTCACAAACTCAGGAACCTCACATGGCCTTCCTGAAAACACTAGAGGGGATAAATGTATCACCAAACACCATCATACTAGGTGACTTCAATTACCCTAATATAGACTGGGAACACTACTCAAGCCCAAACACCCTAGCCCAAAAGTTCCTGGAATTCATAAACTCAAATGCCATGGAACAACTAGTCACCATCCCCACAAGAGGAGAAAACATACTTGATCTCATCATCACGAACATGGGAGCACAATGTTCAACACCGGAAGTATACCCCTCACTGGTGAGATCAGATCACAAACTAATCTCGCTGGAGGTCCTCATCCCACCCCACCTGAAATAAAAAGACCACAGTAAAGAACTTCTCGAAGCCGACTTCACACTTCTAAAGACTAGTGTGGTCTCCTTTAAGGCCCCCGAGCCGGCAGAAAACAGTACTCAAGCCGCTGAATCACTTACAAATGCCTTCTACCAGCACCTGCAGGACTGCATGGATAAGGCAATCCCAAGCAAAACAAAGACTCTTTGTACCAAAGGCAAGCGTCCAGTCTGGTGGACCCCAGCCATAAACAAACTCTACAACAAAAGGAGGAAGCTACTACAAGATAGAGCAAAATCCTTAAAAGGTAAGACACCCTTGATCAATATAAGTAAAAAACTAAGAGCTCTCATAAAATCATCCAAAGCAAATTTTGAGAGAAAAATAGCTAAAGACTCAAAAGACAATCATAAGGCCTTCTTTAGCTATAGTTAGAAACCTGGGAGGAAACTCCCAGATATGCTCAGAACTAGTTCAAAATGATGTGAAGATTACTGATCCTACAGACATTGCCAACATACTGGCTGACAGGTTCAGTGCAAACTTCTCCCAAAAGGAGAGATATCTATACCAAGCGATTGCAGCCCCCCAAACATTTCCAACGCCCAAGTGAGAACTGCTCTCTCCAAAGCAAAAAACACAGCATCCATGGGACCTGATGGTGTCCCCGGCTGTGTGCTCCACGAACTCAACGAGGAATTAAACCCACAGCTAGGACAGCTGTTTAATCATAGTCTTACCTCTGGATATGTGCCCAGGGAGTGGCGCACTGCAACTGTGGTCCCACTTCACAAAGGCGGTGCCTCCACCGACCCTGGAAATTACCGGCCCATTAGCTTGACAAGCCTTATCTGCAAAGCCATGGAGAGGATCATAATGGACCTCATAAATAAAGACATAGGGAATTTGCAGACTTTGGATCCATCCCAGTTTGGCTTTGTCAAAGGCAGATCATGCCTTCTAAACTTGGTTGACTTTTTCGAAACAGTCACCAAAGCCATTGATGAGGGAAGGCAGTCCATACAGCCTACCTCGATCTGGCGAAGGCCTTCGATACAATACCCCACTCGGGTATCATTGAAAAACTCATCAGCTTAAATGTTAACCCATACATCACAAGATGGGTTGCAAACTGGCTGAGTGACAGAACCCACAGGGTCAGAGTTGCTGGCGCCATGTCAGACTCAAAGCCTGTCACAAGTGGTGTACCACAGGGCTCAGTCCTGGGCCCACTCTTGTTTGGCATCTACTTTTCCGAAGTACAAGCAAACACAGGAGGGTTATGGCTGACAAAGTTTGCAGATGACTGCAAACTGGGCGCCATAGTAGAAAACACATCTGACACAGATATCCTTCAGAAGGGTCTCACAGAAACGGATAACTGGTGCCAGAGCCATGGCCTAAAGTTAAATGCCAAAAAATGCATAGTCATACCCTTCGGAAAAAACAAGGTTACCCCTAGCTACCTGAGCACAGAAGAAGTTATCAGGGACCTGGGGACCCAGGTTGATAGTAGTCTGTCATTCGACACCCATGTAGCTAAAGTAGTTAGGAAGACCTTCTACATTGCCCACCTTATCATGAAGGGATTCTCATCAAGATCAAGGGAGGTCATAGTCTCCCTATACTCATCACTCATCAGACCAATGATTGAGTACAATGCCCCATTCAGAATGTATCTGACCCGACACTTGCAGCAGCTGGAGAGGCCACAAAAGTTCCTCACCAAAAGGATAAAGGGTCTCAAACATCTGTCCTATGCTGCCCGACTGAAAGAACTCCAGCTCTATTCAGTCGCCACCGCTTGCTCAGAGGTGACCTTTGCCTAACATACAAGGCCATGTCAAACCCAGATTTGATGAATATGCTTCACCTCAAAAATCTAGATCCGTCAGAGTCACAAGGGCGGAGACTTAAACCTCGACACGGCTATTAATAGGACGTGCTGGAGGGATAGATTCATCACCCAAAGACTCCCTATGCTGTGGAATAAAATCCCGGTATATGTGAGGCAGAGCACCTCGCTGGCCTTGTTCAAGAGAAATCTTGACCAATGGATGGGAGATCGCAGATATACCCCAGGGATTACCTCAGTGTCACTGCTCAACAGAGGCACAGCAAAATAATGGGTATAGTTCCCCATACTAAAGGGGTGGCGTAAGCCACAAAACTATGGGCTAGGCTTGTAAATGCCCTCGGGCAGATAGCCTAGTATGAACCTATGAACCTATGAACCTAAAACAAAACAAAACTGCTTTAAACAGCATTTTGCAGGGGGGCTGCACCCCACCCCTACTTAAATATACTAACTCCGAGATCGCACTACAGTGGGGAAAAGGATATATTTCCTTACCCTACTGTAATGCACTTCGGAGAACCGGCTTTTGCGAAACTGCACTTTCGCTTAAATGGGTTCGATCTTCTGGTTGTCGAGACTGTAGTAGTGTAGATGGATAGAGAAAAAATACTGTATAACATGAAATGTCTAGAAAAAAACTGCATTTTTACTTATCTTTAAGGATTAAAATTTCGGTTAGTTGCACTGTGAGAAATATATTTAGACAGCCAGGAATACAACTGTTTAAAAAAGGCTGTTGATTATGAGTTATGGGGAGTGTCGTTTTCACTTGTTTGGGCAAGACAGGCAGGCTACTGACCTCAAGAGCTTTTCCTTTACATGTGACGGCATTTTCCTAAATGTTAATGGACATAATGTTTGGGGTTAAATGATACATGGGCACAACATGTACTGTGCTCTATAATTTAAATGCATCTTCGGGAACAGTTCCGATAAAATATTCATAGAGTGGAGGGCACTCACACTCACTCACACACACACCCACACACATATACACACACACACACACACACACACACACACACACACACACACACACACACACACACACACTGGAATGCAATAACAAGCACTCTAGAAGTTAGAGGAAGACCCAAGGTCTAGTGTGTTGCATACCTCATTTGGGGAGATGTATGGGAACAATGGGCCAGATTCAATAAAGCCTACACTAAGTGTACATGATATGTATTCAAGAACATTCTTATCTGATTTGTTGAGCTTTCTAGTCACTCAGAAAGATTACACTAATTGTACATGTAGTCTGTACTTTGCAGTAACCTTTATGAATCCCTGTCAATATTTAAAGCTGAAAGAATATCAATAGGAAAACTAAAGTTAGGAGGAAGAAGATGTGAATTATGTCTGTGTTGTCTGTTCATTCAAAATGGTGTAGACTTACTGTAAGCGTTATGAAATCCCTGTAAATGAGTTTTACCTCTACTTCAAATATTAAATTAGAGTCAACCCAATATACCTACTCTTCCTACAAATTTAACTCATGAGCACAAATAGATACAACTTTTTTTACCACTGAATGTGTATACATAGTTAAAGAGGTAAGATTACATCAAATCATGATATTGGATTATGCTTCCTTCGAATGTAATATGCATGCACTGATGTACTCTTTCTTAGAAAGAAAGATTCTTTATGTAGCTTTTGAAACCAACAGCATTTGTTAGTTGGTACAAAGAATTAGCAAAAACAAAGAATTACTGCAAACTAACATAAAATAACTTAGGACACTGCAATCAGAGGTTGACCAAGGAATGGTACTAGTTTAAAATTCGATTTAAAAAAGAGATTATTTCACATATCTTCCAGATTACATCTGGATCTAGGTTCGAATTGCAAGCTAAGAAGGAAAAACACTTTGATTAAAAAATTAAGGAAGAAATTGAGAAAGTTACTAGTAAAATGCAAGACACATCAATTAAAAATGTTAGTTTTGTCAGTCAATGAAAATATGCAATTCTATAACTCTCCTAATTATCATAAATCATTGGCTACATTGGCTATGAAACCTAGAGAATGAAACTATAAAGAATCAGTGGGTTTGTAGAAAAATCATACCAGGAATTCAGTGATGGTAGCAACTTATTTTTGACAACACTATGATTAGTTACATAAAGTTCAAAACAAAATGATGCATTGGACAGTGCTGCATACCTCTCAACTGTCCAGATTTTCACAGAATGTCTAAATCTGTGCCTCATATTTTTGGTTTGCTTCTAATAAAAATTGCAGCTTTCCTGCAAATTGCTGGCAAGTCATTGAAGACCGAAGTTAGAAAATAAAAACAGACATTTGAGTTTCAGATTTCATGCCCTTCAGAAAATTCATGTTACTGCAATACCGGTTATTCTATTAACTTTTTAAGTTTTTAAGAGCAATATTTAAAATTGTCCCTATTTTTGGGACTTTGGCCCCCCATTATTTATGGCTTTGTCCAGATTTCGTACTCTAAGAGGTTTAGAGGTATGACAGTGTGAGATAACATCTTTCTGTGAGGTATGGTGTTACCTCAGCAAACAGAAACACAGTCTTAGGCTAGGTATTAATACCAACGACTGAGTGCTGTAAACATTTTTCATTAGACTAATATGGTACTAGCATGCTATGCTAATGCATTGTTATTACAATTACATGTGTACTATTGTAGTTTTAGCTCTATTAGTATTGTCATTAGATTCTGTACTAGAGACATGAGAGAGCTTTTCTCCCTGGCCTTTGCTGAAAAGGGGTCATAGTGCTGAGTTGGACTTCCCTAGTAATCAAATGTAAAATAATAAAATAAATGGTAAAAGAGGCAGATTCTATGACTGCTGACCCATGAGGAGTCAGGCGATGTTATAAAACAATAGACCAGATATAATGGCCTGCCAACTGAACTTTTGGAAACTAGATAAGGAAGACATATTACACAGAGTAGCACAACTATTCAATATGATTTTCAAAATCTAGGAGGTTCTAGCCTCATGTAAATAAGCAGTTGTATTGGTAACAGCAAATGAAGAGAAAGATTTAACATTGCCATTTTCCTTCAGGCCTAGTTTGGTACGAGATCACAATTATAAATTGTGGAAAAAATGCCTAGAAAAATATATACCTCAATCAGCAGATGATGATCCACGTCGGTTTGTGTGAGAGGCAAACTTCTGACAATATATTGAAAACAGACATGTTGATGAAAATGGCATAAAAACAGAAAGCTGTTATTAATATTTAGTTTAGATGTACAGAAAGCTTTTGAGAGAGTAGGATGGTTTTATGTTAGTAATGCTTATGGATTTTTTTTTGTTTATATTTATTGACCTGATGTAAGCTTTTAACAAGACATCTGAAATTCGAGTTAATATTTACACAGGAATGTCATCTTTCTCCTATTTTATTTACATTGTAACCAGAATCTTAAGTTTTTATTGTACAGAAGTCACCCTTAAGGCAAGGCTTCAGAAGAGATGTAATCAGAGTTTGTGAAAGATGAATACAAGGGAGATTGGAGGAGCCAATATGGTAATGGATTTGTATATTGCTAGGTATGCACAGATTGTGGAGACTCAGAATTTTTGTATGGATATGTCGTCACAAGTACGTTTGTACTCCCTAAAGGCTGCAGAGAATGTTATCACATGTACATTCACACAGTTTGAGGTGTGGAGAAGGGACATTGAGTACTGCTGATAGGCTGATTTAGTGTTTACTTTAATAGGAGCACACAGTTTGGTCATGCATATGTTTAAATAATTTTAATGATAATTACAAAGGTTATTACCCAGAGTATTAAGAAGAGATGACTGACTGACTAAAATGCTTATGATTTTAAGATATGACAAGGAAACATAATGTTTTAAATGAAGGAGCAGTGATACTCAATGTTTTAGCAAAGTAAAACTACTGTACAAAGTTGGAATTTGAAGTTAATACCTATAATTAGAGATATGATTTGAGTAATGGCTGGTCAACAGGGAAAGTTGTCTGGCAAGAAAGAAATCATGGGAGAATTACATGACCAAATGGTTGCCATGGAAATTATACAGCAAATTAATGGAATTACACAGAGTAAACACTGACATAGTATAACATTTGGTTGTTGGGCTGTTTAATTTTAAGAAGAGAAATAAGAAGTGCATCCATTTTATTTAAAATAGATTATCTAAGTTTTAACAATAAACTTAGGGGATGGTTGACATGTACATGTATGAAGACAATAACAGTCCATGCAAAAATGTTAGCAGAATGTTGACTGGTTAAATTAGTGTTTACTGTAAGTTGATTTTGGTTATTATGAAAGCAATAATGCCCACAAGGCTGGACATCACACTGGAAATTAATAGACTACCAAGGGTGGGAATGGGCCACTCTATCCTGCGAGGGTCAGGTATTTGTAATGCCTACACTGGGGGAATTACTATGCTGAGAAAATGGACTATCAATGCTAGTGCTGCTGCTCAACTTGCAAACATTTAATTATACATCTTAAAATGTCAGGTGATCAGAAATATCACAGAAAAAGAAGGTTGAACTTAAAACAATCCAGAAACTTACAAGAGAAATTGTAGATCTGAAACAGACATTTTTTTGAAAAGCATACAATGCGCCTACAAAGAGAGTGTGTCCTGAACATTATTTATTGCTTTGTGACCAGAGCTCCAAGATGGAAGTAGTAACATTAATTAGAAAAAAATAGAATGGGAGAATGTAAAGACAGTTAAAGACCCGTTAAATACAAGGGAGTGCACTGGATTCTAGTCCAGGATGAGACTTCTGTTGGTCCCCTATTAGTGGGCAGTTTAAAGGCCAAGCCATGATCAACCATCAATCTTTTCACACTTCCTTTAAACTGGCTCTCAATTTACAAATAAAAACACACTTGTATTTTTGGGTCATGACTGAATGTGACTACCTACTTGGTTTTAGATACAGAACAAAACTTTCATGAAACCTACACCAGGAGTCAGTTGGCATTAAAAAACCCAGAGAGCAGGACAAACAGGCATTTGGCAACGGATGCATACAAATAAGGCAAATGACTGATTACTCAATGGGTTTACCCAATGTAAAACCGTAATATGAAATCACCCAGTATCCAGTCAACAATAGTATGGGAAGAAATCTTAAACCAGTCACTTGAAGCTTTTCCTAGGTGCTTTTTAATCCCTACATGACAATCATGCTCCTATGGTTTGTTTTAAAAATTATATGTTTGCTCTAATATGTGGAGCTGTGATACCACAAATTCACTACGCTTCTTTTGTTGGAAAACCATCCTACATCTTCTTGGAAGTTACCATTTTATTTATTTTACATACTGGACTGTGCAGTCTTGCATATGGAATTGGCAGAATGCATGAGGCCATGAACCCTAGGGCTTGCAGTATTTTCCTTGCAGACAGCTGGGTTTTGTTGGCCATTAGCTTGAAATAGTTTGTCAAATGGACCTGCTTTTCTGGCGTGAGCAATGCCATCTGGGAAGTTATGTTCAAGCTTGCTCCCAGGAATAGAATTTGTTGGCTGGGAAACAGTTGTGATTTCTTTTCATTGATGATGTATCCCATTGAAGTTAGAAGTCCTTTTACAAATACCAGGTGCTGAAGTAGCAATTCCTGTCTGTCTGCCTGAATCAGGCAATCATCCAAGTATGGGTAGATTTGAATATTTCTCTGCCTGCAATATGCAATAGCTGGAGCCAGGCATTTTGTGAATACTCTGGGTGCAGAAGATAAGCCAAAGGGAAGTGCAGAGAACTGACAGTGAATTGAGCCTGCCCTGAAACGTAGATATTTCCTGCAAGACTCCCTTATGGGGATATGCAGATAAGCTTCTTTTAAGTCTAGGGTGACTAACCAGGCATCCTTGGCTAGCATAGGAAGAAGCTGTTGCAGTGTAAGCATTCTGAATTTTGGGACCACCAGAAAGGTGTTGAGAATTGATAGATCCAGGATAGGGTGCCAAGAACCCTCTTTTCTGGGCACCAGGAACAGTCTGGAGTAGAAACACTGTCCCCTTTGTTCTACTGGAACAGGTTGAACAATCGTGATATGGAGAAGGGAAAGTACTCTGCCCACTGGTTTGGAGGAAGGTCTGGCAACCCACATGGAGTTGGCAGTGAGTGGAAGTAGAATCTGTATCCCTGGGATACAATGTTTAGAACCCATCGGTCCTGAGTAATGGACATCCAGTTTTTTGCATGAAAGGGCGAGTTTTCCTCCTAGGGGTGCAAGTACTTGGGCATGGCTGAGAAGGATAATTGGAAAGTCATTCTGAACTTTTTCCATATGGGGGTGGCTTACCACTCCCTGGTTTTGAGGTGGAAACACTCTATTGATTAGATATCTGCATACCCTGAAACTGTAGTCTTGGTGGTCTGTTTCCCCTGGGTTTGGACAGAGAAGGCCTGAGAGGGACTGGAAAGGACCAGCTTTTTTGAAGGCCAAAGCCTACTAAATCTATGTGGCTGCACCTGTAAGAAATCTTTGATGGTTTGCATAGATTTAGCTTTTTCTTCCATCTTTTTAAGAACTTCTTCTGCTTTGTGCCAAACAAATGCTCCTGATTTAATGGAGCATCTAGTAATTTTGATTTAACATAGTCAGGCAAGGCTTGTTCCTTTAGCCAAGCATGCCTTCTCAGTACAGAATCAGTGACAGCAGCCCTGCAAGATGCTTCTGAGGCATCAAAGCCACACTGCAAATTATGTTTACTAACTTGGTTTGCAGAATGCATTAACTCTTGTAAATCTTTATTTTCTGCACAATCTGGAAGTAACACCATTTTTTGATTGATTAGTTCCATAATATGTTGCTGGTACTTCAACATGTGAAACTGACAATTCAAAGTCCTGATGGCAAGACTTGCCGAGGTATATACCTTCTTACGCCATCTGTCTAAAGCTCGAGTCCCTGTCTGAAGGGGTAGGGTTTTTGGCTGTAGTAGCCTAAATGCCTTTAGGTCCCTGGGAAATGGTCTCTGCAGCTGCAGTAGAATTCTTAAAGAGAAATTTGTGAGAGTCAGGTACTCTGTAGTACCTGTCAGGTTTTCTAGAAGGTGTCAGGAGTAAGACTGGACTCCAGGAAGACATCATCTACAATATCCAGGACAGGGGGCATAACTAGAGGCCTGTGCTGAGGCAATTCTAAACATTCCCTGAGTCTCTTTTTGCATTGAGGGTAGTCCTGGCATTCCCAGCGGAAATGCTCTCTTAAGGTATGCAAGGTTTCACCAAAGGAAAAATCCTCTGGAGGGGAGGCAGATGGAATAGATTCCTCTGCATTAGGGTCCTCATAGGTAGATAAGATTATGTCCTGGTAATCAGAAGGACCAGAGTCATCAGACTCCTGGTCTGTAGAATCAGAAGGAAATTCAATTCTTTGTCTTTTGGCAAGGGAAGGCTGGCTTCCCCTAATTAGAGTAATAAGGTCTTCAGCCATTCTAAGCATTTGTTTTTGTGGCCTGGGAGCTTGAGCATGCACTTTGGACGTCGGTTTTCTAGGTGTAGTGCGAACTCTGGGCCTGAGAAACTCAGTAGTTTTAGCTGGAAATGAAGTTGTCATTCTAATATGAATATTGGTAGGTCGGAATACACCCTCAGAAGCCAGTGCCTGCACAACTGCTCCGGACCCATCCAACATAGAGACATCTGCAGGTTCCATAGTCGAAGAAGCATCTCGCGGCATACTGGACTACTAATGGGTCTCAGCAGAGGCCTGCGAATCTGTAGAAGTGGGCATCAGGGGCTGCAAAGGCACCTCACTGAGTACCGGCGGACTAGCGACTAGCTTAGCGGAAGCGTTGTCAGCAGTTTTTGACCTATGCGGTCTGTCTCTGTCTTTGCGCTTTTTCGGAAGATCGGTAGTCGGATGGCTTACTGAAAGCATTTCGGAATATGGAGAAGAAGAGCGAAAGAATTTAGCTACAAAAATAGCCCGACGACGAATGGTTCAGCCATTAAACAAGGCACAAAACCGACAGCAAGGGACGTCGTGATCTGGGCCTAAACAGGTGATGCTGTAAGAATGAAAATCTCTGTGAGCTACTTGCTTTCCATAGGCAAGACTATTGTTAATTTTTTCTGACATCGGTTAGAGCAAAAAAAAAAAAGAATCCCCAACAGGGTATTTAGCTTTAGAAGACTTCAGGTCTGAAACTCAAAAAAATGAAAATTTCAGGTAGCGGCCGACCGGCACTTGTGAACTGCTTCTGCTTTGGGCTCCTTCACGGCAAGAAAGACTAACATAATGGTGTTGGCTGCATGTTTTATACCCCTGACGACCTGACGTCATGGAAGGGGCGACAGCAACTGACGCAGAAATCCCAAGACTCTGGTATTTGGGCAGACTGAGAGGTACTTGCAGGCAGATAACCCAAGTATGATGACGGCAACAGTGAAACACGAAGAACATCATGCTGTGCATGCTTACACTGTGCTGTGGTTTGAGAACATGCTGTGCATGCTTATACTAATTCTGAAATCAGTTATTTACAACTTCTAGAAAATTGCACTGGTGCATCTGTGTTAGTTGCTTAGTCTTACACTAAGCTGATGATACAATGATCATCACATTAGAATATTCTGCCCCTTCTGTTCAGGCAGACTTATGCTATTACTATATTGAACATCTCTTGGTTTGTTGTGCTGTACCATCCATGTTTGTTGTTCAGTTTATCCTTATATTATACTGCACTATGCTGTATAAACTGTACTGTATTAAGATGTGGGTTCAACTGTATTGTGCTACATTTGTCTCCTTATATACCATACAGCTAATGGGTTGTGCCTTATTACACTGCCTTGCACTGTTTTTAACTGTCACGTAATGTATCATACAGCTCCCTTCCCCTCTAGATAGACCAAAAATCATCAAAAGTCCATAAATCACAAAACATATGCCATCACGTGCTTGTCTCTGACCCATCTGTTGTTGGCCTACTAGCACTAAGCCCACTGAGGTAGCACACAATCTGACAACGATTTGGCATTGACACAATATGAGTCCACATGTGAGAGGTGCAGATTCTCACAACTTGAGGCTAACCTATCAAACTGGGCATCGTTACCCACATTAGCACAAAACAAATATAAAACTTTCTTATACAGAGATGCTACAAAAATTAAACTTCCAGAACCACAAAGATCTCTTAGGTATGGCGCTGTAATCTGTTGCATTGCAGCCAAACCTCAACAAGCCTTACTGCACAGATGACTACATCTCAATTCTCTGACTCAGTGTATGGGGATCTCTCTCCTCCTATCTTAAATAATCACACTTCTATTAAGAATTTTGACCAGAATTAAAGGCTTAACTTAATAAAGTAGCATCAACACCATCTCTCTGGCAACATTATTTAATCTCTCATTACCTCCCATTAGTTAGCCAACCACCACTAATTAAAACCTCTAATGCGTACCTTATTTGCATGTCAGTTTACAAAACTCTCTCTGTTGTTATATTAGCATCTCACGGTATTTTGCACGTTTGCCTGGGCTAAGACTGAAATTGGTTGGTTGTGATCAGTGCTCTAACCTGGGCGACAAATTCAAATAAAACAAAAACCTTCACTAGTCAAGTCAGATCACAAAGTTGTAATATTCACCATACAGTTTTAGTTCAGGTCAGAAACCAAACCAGCAATCTTTAAAGACTTCTTCAAGGCCAATTTCCTGGATGACTAAATTCTTTGACATATACCCAGAATTTATTCTCACATTTTAACTTGTGTATATGCTCATATCCCTATTCACTACAAATAAAACGCCAAGTTTTGAAACAAGTCCTCCAGCATAACATAACCATAAATAAATTCAAAGTCCTAAACAAGAATATATTTTAATATGCTAAAATCCTAAAGACCCATCAGATCCAGCTTCATACAGGCCCATTTCAATCCTAAACCATGACTATAACATGTCTATAATGGCTGAACCAATGGCAAAGGTGATGCCAAAACTGACAGATATGCATCAATGTGGTTTTGTGGAGGGGAGGCAAACATTCGATAACATTAACAGAACACTGATTATTCAGACAGAAGTTGAGTGCAAGAAAATACCACTGTTGTTGGTGGGTCTTAATGCAGAGAAAGCATTTGACAGAGTAAGCTGGGAGTTTATGAGAATGGCAATGGAAGCATTTGCATTCCCTGATAAAATCATAAGGTTGATTAGGAGGACATATGAGGCATCAAAGGTGAAAATTAAAGTGGGTGGGTTCCTCTCTGATAATTTCTGTTTGAGCAGAGGAACCAGGCAGGGGTGTTCTCTTTCCCCTATGTTATTTGCACTACATTTAGAACCATTGGCAAAGAAAATAAGAGACTTGGAAATTCAAGGATATAACTGTTATGGTAGTCAAGAAAAGCTGGCTCTATTTGCAGATGATATTTTACACCTGATAACACCAGAAAAGGACATTTCAGTGTTGTGGAACATTTTGAAGCAGTTTCAAATCTTTTCAGGAAACAAAATTACTGAAGCTAAAACAAAGGCAATAGCTGTAAATTATGTACCCACAATCAAATTGTTTCAGCAATATCCATATTTATGGGGAAATGATAAAGTGTAGATCAGTGTGTGTGATATGCCTTTAAGAAGCTTTCCAGTGAGTCAGCACATGCATATAAGTACTGAGCACGTGCAAGCAAGAGCACCATTTTGAGTGAGCAGCCAGAGTGTAAGCATGTGAGTATATAGTCAGTCAGTTAGATAGTTTAACTTTAATGTTCCTGACATTCATCCTGGTGTATTTGTATACAAAAAACTACTAAAAGAACACCCAAGCCTCAATGTATTTTTAATGCACATAAGCAGAGTGACATGGTGTCAGAATGGAATTGAGAGTCACAGCCATGAGGCAACCAGTTTAAAGTTTGAAAAATATATAGGAGTGGATCATCCCTACTGCTCAAACAAGTCGCCAAACAGGTCAGAAACAAATTCCCAGTACTAAAACTTGCTTGAATGATTTCTTTTGTTACAAATATAAAATGAAGTATTCAGAATGCTCAAAACAAATTTCTTATTAAACAAAATGTTCAAAACTATGACATATTGATAAAAATATTCAAAATAATTACGAAAATGTTTGAAACAATATCTGAATTGCATAAAATGCATAAAGAAGGGAAAATTACTATTTTTTCGCTATGTACTACTTTTTCATATTAACTAAAGCTATTCAAAGTATCCCAAGTGTGCAAAGTGTTTGCAAGTGTGTGCAGAATTACAGTGCAGTTATTTTACAGAGTAAAGTTGTTTCAAAGAATATTTCGCAAAGTACAGTTATTTCAAGGCATACTTCACATAGTACAGTCTTTCAAAGACCTTATTATCCATTTGATTATTAATACAAGTACCTGGTGTGTATGAATGTTGTACATAATTACAACTGTCATTTTGCATTGTGTTTTACTATAATCTGTGGGCATGGCAGAAGGATTTTGCAGACCCGCACCACTTGTGTTTGATAACAATATTGCAGAAAATTGGAGTATGTTTGAGCAGGAATATGAGATTTTCATACAAGCTGCTTTTTCTGACAAAGACATGTGTACAAAAGCATTTATTATGCTTAATTCAGCTGGTTCAAGGCCATTGAAAGAGAGCATTCATTTGTGTATGCATCCACTGTGTTTGCAGGGGAGGGGGAAGACCGCCATTTAGTGGTACCGGCTGAAACAAGGGAAGACCCAGAATGCTTAAAATGTTAATGTAGAGAAATGTGTACCTCCAAATGAATGTTACAATGGAAAGGCACTTATTTTACACAAGGAATCAAAAGTCTGGTGAAACTTTTGCAGCATAACTGATTTGAGAAACAAGGCTAAAATGTGTAGGTTTGGTGATTTGAGAAATGAGTTGTGTGTGGTATTAATAATGACACAGTGAGAATGATTTTGCATTGAGACAGTGATTTAATGTTAAATAAGGCCACTGAGAGTTGTCAGACATACGAGCTTACAAAAAGGCACACAAGTATGCTTACAAATGAGAATAGCTGTGGAAGGCACAGTGACAAAGCTCTTGTTGATAGTATGCAGCACGTGATTAAAAAAACAGGCCCAAGCCCATGGGAGCTACTGCAGGTCCTGTAACAGTCCCTGGGAAACCCAGAGTCTTTCCATCAAATTCCACAACATGCTCAGTGAAGCATAAAGGTGAGTCAGCAAAGTCAAAACATGTGCCCCACCCAGTTTTATAGTCAACTGTCATAATTGTTGTGGTAACCATGAACCCAAAAGAGAAAAGTGCTTAGCTTTTGGTCAGCAGTGTCATTCTTGCAATAAGTGGAATAATTTCAAAAGATTTTGTAAATCAAATAAGGCACATTCTTGAGAGGGCATTCCAAGAGGCAAGTTGATCAGTTAGAAAGACGTGACCCTACTTTTTATGTTGATGGCGTGTCTGTGCTTGGTCATACAGTCAATGCAGTAAATTTATGGGCAAAGAATGAAATCTTTTGTACGGTTTGGATTAATGGGACTACCGTAAAGCTTAAAATGCTTCTAAGTTTGGTCTAGATGCAGTCATTCTTCAAGAGGATAGACCAGTAGTCTATGCACAGTGAACTCTTACCCAAACTGAGATGCAGTATACCCAGACTGAGAAAGAGCTTTTGGCAATTGTGTTTGTATGTTCAAAGTTTCATGATTATATTTATGGTCAACCTATCCAGGTAGAAACTCCAGATCCGACTTCAGACCAGTGACAAGTGGAGTACCACAGGGTTCAGTCCTGGGTCCTCTCTTGTTTGGTATCTACTTCTATGAAGTACAGGCTAACACAGAAGGTCTTTAGCTAATGAAGTTTTCAGATGACTGCAAACTAGGAGCCATAATTGAAACTCCTAACAATGTGGAGATCCTACAAAAGGGCCTCACTGAGACAGATGCCTGGTGTCAAAGCCATGGCCTCAAGCTCAATGCCAAAAAGTGCACTGTCATCCCCTTTGGTAAAAACTCTGTACCCATGAACTACCACATAGGTGGTAGTCTACTTAACACTGAATGTGTGATGAGACCTTGGGACACAGGTGGACAGTAGTCTCTCCTTTGATAATCACATCACCACAGTGGTCAGGAAATCCTTCTACATGGCACACCTCATCACAAAAGGTTTCTCATCCAGAAAAATAGAGGTCATTGTTCCCCTCTACTCATCACTCATTAGACCCATTATAGAGTACAATGCCCCTTCTAGTATGTACCTCACAAGACAACTACAACAACTGGAAATGCCACAGAAATACCTCACAAAGAGGATTACTGGCCTCAAACAGATGCCCTACGCAGACCATCTAAAAAAACTCCAGCTTTACTCTGTCGCATATCACCTACTCAGAGGCAATCTCTGCCTAACATACAAAGCTATGTCAAACCCAGAGCTGTTGGACATGCTCCACTTAAAGAAATCCCAATCCCTCCAAGCTACACACTGTAGGGACCTAAACCATGTCACCACAATAAATAGAACATGCTGGAGGGATATATTCCCGTCCCAGAGACTTCCCATACTCTGCAACAGACTACTTATCTATGTCAAACAGAGCTCATCATTAGCAGTCTTCAAGAAAAATCTTGATGATTGGATGGGAAATAGGAAATTCAGCCCGGGGATCACTTCTGTGGCTCTGCTTGACAGGGACACAGGAAAATAATTTTCTTGGGTGGCAAAAGCCAGGGTACCTTTTTGGCTAGGCTTATATAGGCCCTAGGGCCAATAGCCTAGTACCTACCTATGAACCTACGAACCAACCTTTAGTCACTATTTTGGGAAGGCCTATGCATACAGTTTAAGCTAGATTGCAATGCATGATGCTCAAACTGCAGAAGTACAATTTACACAAATGCAAACTTCTTTATCTTGCTGATACCTTACCCTGATCACCCAGAAAAAGCACAGAACAGCATAACAATGAGCAACTTGATTTTGAGGTCATGGAAGTGAGAAATGTTTCTTCTCCACATCTTGATAAGCTCAGAACTCATACAGCATCAGAGCCAATTCTCCAGAAACTAAAACTCTATCAGTCGAGAATGGCCTTCAAAGCAATCTTACTTTCCATACAGAGATGAGATTTTGTCAGACAATGGTATCGTCATGAAAGGTCCCTAAAGTGATTGTTCCAAAGTCCTTGCAACAAGAGTACATTAAGATATTGCATCGTGGCCACCCAAGAACTGATTCTACCAAAAGAAGGGTGAGAGGTCTAGTATTTTGGCCTTCTATGTCAAGAGATATCGATAAAATACTTTCATCTTGGTCAGTATTTAATAGTATGAAGCCGCATCAGCAAAAATAACCACTTCAGTTAAGCCAGATTCTTGAATTACCTTGGTCGACAGTAGCTACGGATATCTTTGAGTGGAATGGTCAGCATTATTTGGTGTTAGTAGACTCTTATTCAGATTGGTTTGAGATTGACCTACTTCCCAACCTAACTTCCAGTACTGTCATTACTTAGTTGAAGTGACATTTTTCTCTCCATGGTAGTCTGCACAGAGTTATTTCTGACAATGGTACACAGTTTACAAGTTAGCAGTTCAAGAAATTTGCAGAAGAGTGGGACTTTGTTCATATTATGAGTAGTCCTGAATATCCTCAGTTAAACAACTTGGCTAAATGTGCAGTCGTGCAGTTCAAAGTGCAAAATTGCTGTTAGAAAAATGCAATGTGACAATACCAATGTTTTTCTCAACTTGTTAAATCTCAGAAACATCTTGGTTCACTTACCCAGAGACTTATGTTGAGACAAACCAGAAACACACTACCAATCAGCAGTAATTTATTGTTTCCATGTGCCAAAAACAATGAAGCAGTAAAAGGCCAACTCCTGAAAAAGCATTTGTCCCAGATGTCTTACTATGACAATACCAGCAAACTGCTCAGTTCATTGAAAAAGGGGAGACAGTGAGGATGCAGATGTCAAAAAATTTTGATCGTATCAAATTTGTGAAAAGTTTGTGTCAAGAGCCAAGATCGTACATTGTGGCATCACAAGGAAGGGAATTCAGACAAAATCGGAAGCATTTGTTACGTGTCTGAACCAGTGTTACAGCATCTTGGCTGTGACAAAGACTACAGTTCTCAGAGTGACTTGTACAATGTTCTGTTCCAGAGGACATTCTGTCAGCTATCCCCTTTCCTGAGAAAATCACTGAGACTCCTCATGCAGAACATTCCACAGGGACTGTCCCTTTTGCTAAACCCAGTCCTAATTACTATGTCACAAGATCAGGTTGCATCTTGAAACCTAGTTCCGGATAAATAACAACCTAGACATGACTGTTGTTTTCTTTATTAGTGTCTATATAATTGCATGCCTGTTGAAATGTTGTTGTTTATCTAAGATAGCTCAGTAAAGAGGCAGGATGTAGAGCAAAGTGTGTGCTATACCTTTAAGAAGCTTTCCAGTGAGTCAGCACATGCATATACGTACTGAGCACATGCAAGCAAGAGTGCCATTATGAGTGAATAGCCAGAGTATGAGAGCATGCAAGTATGTAGTCAGTCAGTTATATAGTTTAAGTTTAATGTTCCTGCCATTCATCCTGATGCATCTGTACACAATAAACTACTTACACAAACACCCACGCCTCAACGTCTTCTTAATGCACATAAGAAAAGTGAGATGAAGTACTTAGGAGTATGGAATAAAAAGGATTCTGGTGTGGCAGCTAGGGATATGTGGGAAGAAACTAAATAAATGATATAAAAACTGACAATTATATGGATATAGACAGCAAAATACAAGCAGTTAAAATGTTTTTAGTCCCTTAGTTTTATACACAGGTCAGACATTTTTATCAACACAAGTCGTTGATAATTAATAAAGAGCTGAAAGATTTTATCTGGGAAGGGAAGACAGCAAGAGTCAAGTGGGATAAACTGATTCTTCCAAATGAACAAGGTAGATTGGGATTACCTGATTTGAATAGGGTATTTCAGAGCTGCACAGTTAACGCTCCTATACATAGCACAAGCAGAAACCTACAATTCAAAGTGGAACGGGGTGGTAAAACGGGGGGAAGTTAAAGAAACAAGAGGAAACTGGGATTTTGGATGTAGATCTTTAAGGAGCATAACAATAACCATGCAGAATATTACATTCCTAAAGTAGCAGAAAGTATTCTAAGAACTAAGCCAACACGGGAAGGGAGAAGGGAGATTCTGCAGATAGGGATGACTGCAACTGGAGATACAGAGAATAGGCAAGAGGAGGCTGGAATTTATTGGAGAAAACTGGTAAAAGAACCAAGATATTGGGAGAAAATAATTAGAAAGGGAAAGGTAATAGAATGGTAAGAGGCAAAGAATTTATTTGGACTGCAGGACAGCGATTGTCTTCTCCATCAATGATTGATATCAGAGTAAAGGCAATGAGAAATAAAACAGGGGGATTCTAAGCAAAACACCGGCACTGGTAGAGTTTTTAGTAGAATCTAGAGCAGAACATGCTGTTAAAAAAGGACTAATAAGTACAGCATACAAAATATTGCATGATAATTATGAGAATCAGAGGAGGTTAGAAAGGATTGGGAAGAGAGATTGGATAAGCAATTCACAAAGAAACAATGGGATGTCATATGTATGTCTCCCAAATATGCAACAAAATCTAGAAGATTTAGGATCTTTGCTTGGAAGTGTTTACATAGATATTTTTATACCCCAAGTAGACTCCAAAGAATTTTTCCTCAAGTATACAGCAGATGTTGCAGGTGTGATGGGGAAGAAACAGGTTAACTGGGAACATATTTTCTGGGAGTGTAATGAGTTGGCAGACTTTATAAAGATTCCCTGCAGGCTGCTCTGTAAGACATACCTGGTGAGCAAACTGGTGTAACTAACGAAATGATTTTTTTGAGCTATGATGCAGAATTAGAATTGCCTAGACATAGTAAGGCCTTGCTGTGTCTAATTATGGTGGCTGCCAAAAAGCAATTACTAGAAAATGGAAATAAAAGTTTAAACCATCTTTACTAGAAATAGTGAATATAGTAACCAACAGAAAACAACTGGAATTAGGACATGGGTGCCGGAACCATAGAGCAAGGGGGTGCCCCCCCCCCACTTCTGCAGCACTTGCAACATCCCGAATAACTCATAACATGCGCAATTGCGTCAGCATGCCACGCGCCTGTTTGAATACAGGATGTTCGCAGGAGGATTTACCGTTTGGGCAGGCTTCTTTATGGCAGAAGGATTTATTTTCTCCTTTAACTGCAGAGCCACAGATTCGGATTCCTTCGAACCGCCATTCGAGCTGAAGGTAATTTCTTTATGGCAGCACTCAACTTTCCCTCTTGTATGAGTCAAATTATCATTACAAGATGTTGACAATCTTTTAGTCGTGATGGTATTAGTGCCAAACAACTGGCCAGCAAAAAGCTGAAGGTGTCTTGCGATAGTAATCTACCTAGTTCTGCCCAACCCAAAGTTAACCTGTAGTGAATACACTTTTTATTTTCAAATTGAAGTGATGCTTGACATAACTAATTTGCATTTTTATATCACCGTTCCTGCTCTTGGCTAGCTTCCTGATGGCTGTGATAGTCAAAAAGTTGAAACAAGCAAAGCTATAAGTTATAAAAGTAAGCAACTGAATTGCATACTATAACAGGCTCTACTGTGTAAGGAAAAGGCTGCAGATTCATGCCTGTGCTCTTCTAATCCATTTTAAACCAACACCCATGAAATTAGTAAATGGAAAACTTTTCATTTCTTTTTCTCTCCTCATTCCCTGCTACTTGCTGAAACTGATCAGATTATAAGCAGTAAAGTGAACTGAATTTTGACTGACGGAGGTGTGTGTGTGTGTGTGTGTGAAAATGCCTCCAACAGGATACATCTGGTGGCTAGAGGTACACAGGCTCAAACCGTGCACCTTGGGTGCAGGTAAAAAGAGCCTAAAGTCCCTAGCCACCATCACTTGTGAATTTATGCCTCACATTTTTGTTTTGTTCTGTTCCTCATTAAATCTCTGGTTTTCAGGAGCAGTAAAACAAAACCTTTTATGCTAGCAATTTTCAAAGTTTATAATATCAGTATTTGAAATGTGTCCCTATTTTGGGGCTGTATTCCCCCATTATTGGCTTTGTTCTGCATTTTTGTTCTAGAAGGTTGAGAGCTATGGTGATAAGTGAGAACTGAATTCACTAAATGATAGCCATTTAAGTTTGTCTTCCTGTCTTTCAGGAAACTGCTGATTTAGCTTAGTGGTATGTTGCTCTGACTGTAGTGCACAAGGTTCTGGGTTCAAGACTTGGCAGTGAAATGTACAGTGGTAACATAACATTTTATGCAAGCAGCTTTCCAAATATCTGGTGTTTGCCCCCCCCCCCCCCATTGAAAATAAGTGCAAGAAGCTGTGCAACATGCCTATGGCTTACACTACTGTGATTCTGTATTTGTATATATATATATATATATATATATATATATATATATATATATATATATATCATGGAAATGTTCTGAATAGGGCAGTTTTATCATTACTGGTGCATACATTTTGCTTCATTGCCTACTGGAAAAATGTTCAAACAATAAATTTAAAATGCACTCTAACTTGAGTCTAACAAGTGTGCTGTATTATACAATGAATATAATTTAATAAAGTCAGGAAGGTCTATCAAAGAACGTATGTATGTTTCTTGTTTTTTTTTTTTGTGCGCAAGGGGCCTCTGATTTGAAAACAGCCCAAAGGTAATCTTTATCCCCCACTGGCCAAATGCATTTTCTTTGGATGTGGTGTGGGTTTTAATGCTGTTTTCAATGAATGTGAGTTTCAAGGGCAGAGAAGTTTTAATGTCAAGTCTATTTTCATTGTGAGATAGTATTGCTTTGTTTAGCAGATATCTGTTAGTGTTTATGCATTGTACTATAAAATGTAAAAAAATAAAATGTAGAAATACAACTTGGATTTAAGGATGGGCAACAGAAAATGTACTCCAGTATTGCCCCTCATGCCACTAATGGATAGAGGCAATTCCTAAATGCTGCATCCCTTATATGGGTCCCCTCAAATTATCTATGGAATGATCACAGTTATTCTCACTAGGGCTAACATACAATTATCAGCCATGGGATAGGTAAGACCGATCTGAAAATGTTAATTCAAGAATCAAGCACCAAAAGCGAATTGGCTAAGCTTAAAAAGTCCTCCAAGTGAACCTATGTTGTGGTAGTAAATAGCTATAAAAAATTGCCCTTTTTAGATCACTAGGTGCCCCTCTCACCCTCCACCCTCCACCCCAGTCTTTAACAGCTTCCGGCACCAATGAATTAGGATCTTTAGAAAAGGGTGGGAGCAAGATGCATAGGAAAAAATGGGAATTGTGGGAACAATACATGCAGAAGAGGAACAAGATTTAAAAGAAGGCAGGATTTGAATGAGCTATGTAATGTTTTACAAAGACTGGACAGATTATAAGTGATGTATAATGTTTGCAACTACAATTACATCAGTATGGTTTGTGATGTATAATGTTTGCAACTAAAATTATGTCAATATGGGTTTGTTGGCATTTATATAAATGTATGATTGCATAAATGATTGATAAATTAATAAAGATGTTTTTTGTGTTAAAAAAAAAAGACAAGCTGAAATCCATCTCAAATGGGTTGACCAAATCCTACAAAGCTAATTATGAACTAAAAATAGGTAAATCAGCAAAGGACAACCAGCAGACATCCTTTAATTTTATTATGTAAGGAACCTCAGAAATAACACCCTGCATTGTACCAAGCTTATCTCTAACAACATCATCAGTTCAAACCCTGGGGATATAGTTAACATCCCTGTAGATAAATTCTGCTTCAACTTTTTCCTCATCTCTCAATCTCCCAGTACAAAGTAACCAGTCTATGCCCCCTGGCACCAAATCACCTCTGAAGAGATACTAAACACATTCTCCAGGATCAAAGACATCAGTAAACAGACCAAACTGTTTGCTGGTCAGTATGACATGTCAAGAAATGCATAATAGTATCCTTTGGGAAGTCATCTACCCCCGGTAAATATCATATTGACAACATACCCCTTAGAATTGACCCAGTAGTCAGGGACATAGGCACACACCTAGCATCTCCAAAAAGCAGGTCATATCCACACTCTCCAAGGCCAAAATCGCGGCCTCTAGCCTTTGACCATCATGTATCTACAGTACTGAGAAAATCATTCTATGTTCCGCAATTTATAAACAAAGGTATGGCATCTAGGGCCAAGGAAGTCATTGTTCCACTGTATCTAGCATTCATCAGACCAGTCATTGAGTACAATGCCCAGTTAGATATGTACCTAACCAGGCATATCCAACAACTGGATCATCCATAGAAGTTCCTCACTAAAATAATACAGGGTGTAAGTAGAATGTCCTGTGCAGATCGCCTCAAGTCTTTTTGGCATTGAGCTTGAGGCCATGGCTTTGACACCAGGCATCTGTCTCAGTGAGGCTCTTTTGTAGGATGTCCACATCATTAGGAGTTTCGATTATGGCTTCTAGTTTGCAGTCATCTGCAAACTTCATTAGCCAACGACCTTCTGTGTTAGCCTGTACTTCAGAAAAGTAGATACCAAACAGGAGAGGACCCAGGACTGAAGCCTGTGGTACTTCACTTGTCACTGGTCTGAAGTCGAATTTGGAGTCTGCTACTTTCACAGTGTGGGTTCTGTCAGTGAATCAGCTGGCATCCCATCTTGTGACATAGGGATTTATACCTAGTTTACTGAGTTTATCTATAATTCCAGAGTGGGGCATGGTGTCAAAAGCATTGGCGAGATCAAAATATGCTGTGTGAACCATCTTACCCTCATCTCCGGCTTTGGTGACTGCTTCAAAGAAGTCTATCAGGTTTAGTAGACATGATCTGCCTTTTACAAACCTGAACTGGGTGGGGTCCAGAGTTTGGAGATTACCAATGTCTTTGTTTATAAGTTCCATGACGATACGTTCCATGGCCTTGCAGACCAGGCTCGTTAGGCTAATGGGGCGGTAGTTCCCAGGGTCCGTGTTGGCGCCCCCTTTGTGGAGTGGGATAACCGTAGCTGTGCGCCAGTCAGTGGGCACAAACCCTAAGGTGAGGCTATGATTGAACATGGTGCTTAGGTGGGGTGCCAGTTCATTCTGTAGTTCATGTAGAATGCAGCCTGGGGATGTTGTCGGGTCCCATGGATGCTATGTTCTTGGCTTTAGAGAGTGTGGTTTTTACCTGTGCAGCCGTGATTACAGGAACTTTGCTTTCTTCCGGTATAGAGATGGGCCCTTTAGGGGGTGAGAGAGGGCAAAGTTAGCACTGAACCTATCTGCCAGGATGCTGGCAATATCAGTTGGTTCTGCATATTTAGTGCCATTGTGCTGTAACTCAGGGCAGATCTGAACATTGCTATTGAGATTCTTGACATAGCTACAGAATGCTTTGTGGTTGTCTTTAGAATTAGTGGAGATTTTGTTTTCATAACTAGCTTTGGAGGATTTTATGAGGGATCTCAGCTTCTTACTGAGGCTGAACAGGAAGGAAAGGAAGAAACTGATGTCTAAGAACAAGAATGAACTTACTCAGCAGAAGAATACCTTCCACAGCCTGAACAAGCAAATCAGATATCTTGTAAAGTCCTCTAAAACTAGTTATGAAGTTAAATTAGCATCACTAGTTATTGATAATCATAAGACAGTCTTTAGCTATGTCCGAAATCTAAAAGGGAAAGCCCAACTATGGGTCGAACGTATGGTGCATGGTTCCTCTCATACTGAACCTGAGGAAATTACCAACCTGATAGCTTACAGACTTGGCACAAACTTCACCTCCTTGTCCCCATGAGGCATATCCAAATGCATACTTGACACCAGTCCTCTACCTAGCATCTCCAAAAAGCAGGTCATATCCACACTCTCCAAGGCCAAAATCGCGGCCTCTATGGGACCAGATAACATCCCAGGCTGCTTACTAAACAATGTAAACCAAGACCTAGTGCAACCACTTTGCAATCTCTTTCACCTCATCCTGAGCACTGGCTTTCTTTCAGCAGAGTGGAGAACAGCAACGGTAATCCCCTTGCACAAAAGGTGTCCATCAAATTACCCTGAGAAATACAGACCCAAAAACTAACCAGCCTTATCTGCAAGGCCATAGAAAGAATCATCATGGACCTTATCAACAAGGACATATGCAACCTTCAAACTCTTGACCCAACCCAGTTTGGCTTTGTTAAGGGTAGATCATGTCTATTGAACCTGGTTGACTTCTTCGAGAATGTCACCAAAGTCCTGGATAAAGGCAAAAAGTACAGTTGTGCAAAATCTTCCAAAATGAACACAACCACTGTACTATGATGGATTCCTGATAAAGAACAAATGGATCACGAAGCGGATACTAAAACATCTTGCTTTTAATTTTAACCAACCACACAATGAAAATCATTTCATCAACAGTATGATGAAGTACACCAATATGGAATGGGATAACATATGCTTGATTATGGATCTTATGGCAATAGTATTGGATTATAACTACATTTATTTTGAAGGTGAACACTACCGAGAGACCAGGGGGGTAGCTTGTGCCCACATCTTTGCCAACCTGGTCATGCTGGATTGGGAGAACAACCACCTGTTCAACAGTCAATACTAAAAATACATTTGCCATTACTCAAGGTTCTTGGATGATATTTTCATATTATGGGATGGACCATCTAATGTAATAGACGAATTTTTGAATTATTTACACAATACTAGTACATACCAGTAATTTACTTATTCGAGTAGTTCAGAAGGGGCAGCATATTTAGATACCTTTATTTCCAACAATATTAGCAGATTTAAATCCCGTATTTACAGAAAGAACACTTTTTCAAATAGTTATTTGGAATATTCCAGTAACCACCCAAGATCATTGATGAAAAATATATTTAAAGGGTAATGCATCAGAGCAGTACGAATGACATCAACATATAAGGATATGGTGGAGGAAATAGACTTGATAAAATTTATGTTTACATCTAGGGATATCCTACTGACATGTTAGATAATGTGGGGAACTATGTAATTAGTGAATGGGGAAAAAATATCCCCCTTTATTAGGAAAAGAATTGAACAAATATAAGCAAACAGTGGCAGATAACACGGAAACACAATATAGTAGGGCATGTGTGTTGGAGTATAACCCTTATGTGAAAAATATAAAACATATACTAAGCAGGAATTGGAACATATTAACAGCTGACAAAGAAATAGGGAAAATAGTAGGAGACACACCGGTGTTCGTATATAAAATGGGGAGAAATATTAAGAGATTATTGGAAAGTAGATGCTTCATTATGGAGAAGAATAATAGGAAAACATGTACTAGGAAATGTGGACGCTGTGGGCAGTGTCATGCTATTTTTGAAGGCGAAGATATAATTCTAGAGAATATTAATAGAACTAAGATTAGTTTTAAATCAGGGAACTGCAATTCCAAATACATTATTTATTTGGCCAAATGCATGACATACCCCAGCTTCTACATAGGGAAATCTGAAAGACAAATGAGAAAAAGAATTTATGATCATTTGTATAGCATTATAAGAAAAGATGTTAACAATGCACTTTACAGGCATGTAGCCAAATGTGGTGAAACTCATTGTTTGAAATTTGCCATAGTGGAACAAGTCAGGCAACGGCCAAGGGGGGACAATTATAAAGCACTATTGGGCCAAAAGGAAATTAAATGGCAAATATTAACTGATGCCACTAATGAGCCCGGGTTAAATGAATTTGTCTCCATTAAACCATTTCTATTGTCTTAAACGTATAAGGGGTACACAATATCCACAATTTTTCATGGGGGGGTACACATTTTATATGTGTCAACAGTCACATATATTTTTTAATACATTTTTAATACATGTTTACTTATGAATTAGGATGAATTGTAACACATTATTGACAGGCATAAATCACATGCAAGTGGTGCGTTATTGAGTATTTAGTATTTATTATTTTTTAGGTGGTGCTATTGAGGCATACATTTTTTTTACATTGTATGTATAAATAAATCAAATACGCAATGTGGGAAGGAATTTGCACAATAGTTGAAAATTGTTATGCATTGTGTTTGGGAAATGAATTAATTCATTATGTGGTTGATTAGGAAAGTTCAGAATGCAAAGAACTTTCACTTCATTTTAGTTTTTAGTTTATTGTATTCACTGTAATATGTTTAAATGAAAAAGATAAATGGCTGTACTAATATATGATGTTTATGGGTTAGGGCTGCATACCTTTGCACATGTAAATAATTTTAAAGGATAGGAAATGCAGCATCAATTCTATGAGCATTTTATGAGTATTTTTTAAAAGTTTGCACTAAGCAGTAATCAATTGAATAATTAATAGCTTGGTAATTTGGCACCAAAGGGTAGTATATAAGTGACTGATAGAATTAATGACGTATTCTGATGAAGTCCACAATGGTGTGGATGAAAGCGCTTAATGATTTTCATTGTGTGGTTGGTTAAAATTAAAAGCGAGATTTTTTTAGTATCCGCTTCGTGATCCATTTGTTCCTTATCAGGAATCCATCACAGTACAGTGGTTGTGTTCATTTTGGCTGATTCTGTGTTGTGGCAACACTGTGTTGAGCTATTCGTTGTGTAAAATTTTACCATAACAGTAGATGCCCATCTCTTCACTATTGCAGTATTCATTAGATTAGGGATCCCCTGCCAAGGGCAGCCCAATGTCCGGCCAGTATACCAAAGCCTTTAGATTGCTTTAAGGTATGCCACACATCACATGTATGCTCCTCGCGAAGCACAGGATGTACCATCCTCAGAACTGGAAGCACCAGTCCAAGGAAAAGAAAAGGATATCAGTACATCCAGAAGAGAAATGGACCAGGTGGGGTGGAAGGAGGGAGTGAATACTGCAACACTGAAGAGAAGGACATCTACTCTTAGTGTAAGATTTTATGCAACTGTTCTATGTCCTTCCATTTCACTGTTGCAGTATTCATTACATTAGGCATTAGGGAGAGTGCCAAACAAAGCTCAGGAAGAAACTTTGGAGGAGGAAGGACCAGCAGAGCCCTCTAAGAAGTCATAAAGGATGGCCCTAGCAAAACCAGCTCTAGCTTTGGAGATTCTATCCAACTTGTAGTGCTTGGTAAATGTATGCACAGGAGTCCAGGTAGCTGCTTGAAGAATAGAGTTAGTATTCAAACCTTTGAAAAAAGCACCAGTAAAAGTCACAGCCCTAGTAAGATGAGCCTTAATAGAATGTGGAAGGCTACTGCCATGAAAAGAATAACAAAAAGAAATAGCTTTTGAAATCCAAGAAGAAATAATTTGCTTGGATAGAGTTGATCCCAAGGCCCTGATATGAAAGGAAACAAAGAGCTGATCAGATTTATGAAAAGTCTTAATCTTATCCATATAAAATCTGATATGTGTATGCACATCCAACATGTGCAGCACCTTCTCAGTAGCAGATTGTGGAGGAGGGAAAAAAGTGGGCAAATGAATAGACTGATTAAGAGGCAACTTATTAACCATCTTTGGCATAAAAGAAGGATTAGTACACAAGAACACCCTGTCCTTATGAAACACCATAAAAGGAGGACAAGTCATGCAGGCTTGAAGCTCATACACCAGTCTGGCAGATGTAAGGGCCAACAAAAGAACAGTATTCGAAGAGCAATGTTGCAAGGAAGCTGAAACTGCAGGTTCAAAATGAGACTGAGTCAATTTTTCCAAATAAAAATTAAGATCCCATGGAGGAGGAATAGACTTCCTGGGAGGCCTAAAGTGAATGATGCCTTTTAGGATCTGTTTAGCCTCAAATCTAGAAGCTAAAGGAAGAGATAAAAGTAGATAAACAGCTGATAAATGGGCCTTAACAGAAGAATAAGCCACCTCAGCATTCAGCACTTCACACAGATAATAGAGAACCAAAGGAGTATCCATAGAAAATGAATCCAGGTTTCGAGAAAGACACCAAACAGAATACCTCTTCCATTTGGATAAACAAGATTTCCTAGTATTGGGTTTTCTGGCATCCTGCTAACCCTAAACATGCCCTCAGGAAAAAAAGGTGTGTATGTGGAATCAACATCCTATCACCCACAGTGTCAGTTGAAGAAAGAACAGGTGGGGATGTATGAGAGATCCTTTTTAATGTGTGAGTAGGTCTACCATGTGAGGTAACTGGTGGTGATTTTCCTTGGCTAACTACAGAAGAAGAGGGAACCAATGCTGTCTTGGCCAAAAGGGACAAGAATTTGGGAACATCCTGTTAAAATTTGAACAGGGCTTTTGGAATGAGGGGAAGGGGAGGGAAAGCATAAAGAACCATTCCCTTCCAAGAAAAAGATAGGGCATCCACATTCCAAATCAGAGGACCTGGGACTCTGGCACAAAATAGAGGAAGCTGTCTGTTCAGAGTGAGGCAAACAGATCTATTTGAGGAGTACCCACACTGGTGGACATTGTCCAGAAACACATCTCTGTGAAGCATCCATAAAGTGGGATTGAGTTAAATACCTGCTCAGAGTGTCTGCCACAATGTTTTGACCTGAGGGAATGTAAACCACCTGAAGAGTCCGTTGATAATGGCAGCAAGATCCCACACAAAGAGTGCTAACTGCCAAAGATAAGAGAAGATCTTGCCCTCCCCCCCTCCATTTGTTTACATACCACATCACTGTGGTATTGTCTGTAAATACCTTGAGAGGTCCTTGGGAGAAAAGAGGATGAAAAGCCAGAAGAGCTCTCATCTCTTTGACATTGATGTGTTCTTTCTGCTGAAGAGGCAATCATACCCCCTGTACCTTTAGGGAGCCAAAAATTGCTCCCCATCCCAAGTCTGAACCGTTTGTGAACAGTTCCTGAGAGGAAAGAGGGGGATGAGAAGGGAGCCCTGGATTTAGAGACAACTGCTGGATCCATCAGTGAATTTCTTTCTTGAGATAATGTAGTAGAGGAACTACAAATTCTAGGGAATGCACATGTTGAAGCCAAACTGACTTTAGAAACCACTGAAACTTTCTCATGTGGATTTTGGACAGAGGGACCATAGGGATGGTGGATGCCATGAATCCCAGAGCTCTTAGAAACTCACTGGCTGTAATACAGGCTAGAGGAAGAAGAGTTTGAAAGAAGGAGATGAATGTCAAGTCCTTAGGTGGAGGCAGGGATCCCAGCATAGGCACCATCTAAACTCTGCACCCCAGAAAAACATGGTCCAGAGAAGGAGTCAGAAAAGACTTTTTTAACTTTATTGTGACCCACAGGCTTTGAAGAAGCAAAATGGCAAAATGAAGATTTTGCAACAGGATCTCTGGAGTGGATGCCTGAAACAGGAGGTCACCCAAGTAAGGAAATACTTGGATTCCTGGAATCCTGCAAAAAGCAAACACAAAAGTGAGGCATTTGGTGAATGCCCTTGGGGCAGTAGAAAGGCCATATGGCAAAGCAGAGAACTGAAAATGGCAGGAAGCAACAGGGAAACATAAAAATGTCCTGAAAAGGGGATGATCAGAATATGGAGATAATCATCCTTGAGATCAAGAGACACCATAAAAACCTGAGGAAGCAAAAGAGTGAACAAAATTTTAAGTGACAACATTTGAAAGGAGGGCACCTTCAGAAAAGTGTTTAAATGAGAGAGATCTAGACTTGGTCTCCAAGTGCCCTCTCTTCTGGGTACTAGAAACATCCTGGAGTAAAACCCCCTCCTCATTCTGGACACACACACCTCCTGAATAGTACTCTGATCTCTGGAAAGAATGAGAGTTGTTTCTGAGGGGGGTGAGGAACATCCATAAAAGGGGGGAGGGATTTTTTGACCATGAAATACCCTTGGTTAATAATGGACAGGACCCAGGAATCCTGAGTAATCTGTAGCCAAAAGTACAGTTTTGTACCTACCATAAATGTAGATGTCCGAGAGGAATGCATCTGCAGTCCTTACAAATGGGTTGTCCTGTCGTCAGGCAGCCCTTCGGTCGGCCGGATTCCAAAGTCTGGGTCCGGCTTCGGCTGGTGTCGCACTTCACCCGATGTCATTGCGGCAGTTTTCGGGTATAAAGGCATCAGCCGACGCCATTTTCCTCAGTGTTTCTTGCCCCAGATGCCAGGTGCCCTCTTGGTAGGCTAAATTTGGATAAATGCCAAAGTTTCCAAATAATAGAGAGCAAACTCACAAAATAAACATGTATGTACATATATACAAACAAATACACCATAATAGATCCCCCCCAAGCTAGCTGAAGATTGGTAAGTACCCTAGGAGTACCTCAGAGGGAAGGAGGAGGGTAATCCTGACTGCAGATGCATTCCTCTCGGACATCTACATTTATGGTAGGTACAAAACTGTACTATGTCCTTCAAGGATGCATCTGCAGTCCTTACAAATGGGTAGAATACCATAGCTAAACTAGGGAGGAGGAAATGAGAATAGATTATGGTGTAGTCAGGATCCCTTGCAAAACAGCAGTGGCAAAGCCAGCACGGGATCTAGAGTATAGAGGTAAGTTATAATGCTTGGCAAATGTATGCACGGAGGTCCAAGTAGCAGCCTCTATAATGTCCTTGGTAGCCACTCCTCGTAAGAAAGCTGTGGTAGTGGCTGTGGCCCTTGTGGAGTGAGGCCTGATGTTCTCTGGAGTTTTCTTTCCATGGTAGGAGTAACAGAATCTAATGCAATTTCCTATCCATTTAGAGATTGTCTGTTTAGAAATTGGTTTTCCTTCTTTTCCTGTTGCATAAGCTACCAGAAGCTGGTCAGTTTTTCTATTGTTTTTTGTCCTGTCCAGGTAGTAGCGTAATTGCCTGTGTACATCCAAGGTATGTAAAAGCTTTTCTCCCCTGTTCTGTGGATTGGGGAAGAATGTAGGAAGGTGGATAGCCTGATTTAAAGAGACTCTGGATACCACCTTAGGCATAAATGTAGGATTTGTTCTCATGGACACTCTGTCTTGATGGAAGATCAGGAAGGGTTGTACTGCCATTAATGCTTGTAGTTCAGAGACCCTTCTTGCTGAAGTTATTGCCAGTAGAAAGGCAGTCTTCCAGGATAAGTATTGCAAGTCTGCTGTAGCTGCTGGCTCGAAAGGCAGTAGAGTCAGTTTTTCTAGCACAAAGTTCAAGTCCCATGCTGGCAATGGAGGTTTCCTGGGGGGTTTTACATTTTTAATTCCCCTCAGAAACTGTCTGAGCAGAGAATGCGAGAAGACAGGAGGATCCAAGCTGTATTGTGCTGAAATAGCTGATGCATGTATCTTGATGGAGGAATAGGACAGGCCTGTGTGGTAGAGCTCAGCCAAGTACTCCAGGATGTTGGCTATGTTCACCAGTGTCACATCTTGCCCTTTTGCAGCACTCCAGATGAGATATCTTTTCCATTTTGCTGCATAATTCTTTCTTGTTGAAGGTCTACGAGCCTCCAGGATTATGTCTTTAACCCTTTGGGATAAATTTGGGTTAATTGCTGTTATGTAATGTTCCAGGCAGTTAGCTGCAGAGTTTTTAGGTTTGGATGCAGAATGTTGTAGTTGTTCTGTGTCAGCAGTAATGGGATCAGGGGCAGTGTCCATATTTGTTCCCTGGACATGCTCCTCAGTAGTGGGTACCAATGTTGTCTTGGCCAGTCTGGGGCTATCAGAATGATCCTCGGATGTTCCTCTTTGATCTTGAGAAGCACCTTGTGCATCAAAGGAAGAGGTGGGAATGCGTATGCTGTCATGCCTTTCCAACTGAAGGATAGGGAGTCCACCTTCCAAGCAAGTGGGTGGTAAGTCCTTGTGCAGAATTTCTTCAACTGATGATTGTGTGGGGATGCAAACAAGTCTATTTGTGGCAATCCCCATTTTGTTGTGATGGCTTTGAAGATGTCCGGATGCAGCATCCATTCGTGGGCATCTGTTATAGTTCTGCTTAATGCATCTGCTAGAATGTTTTCCTTCCCTGGAACATAAATTGCCTGTAACTGAAGGTTGTAACCCAGAGCCACATCCCATAGGTCTAGTGCCAGCCGGCATAGGGGGTATGTGTGTGTGCCTCCCTGTTTGTTGATGTACCACATAACTGTGGTGTTGTCTGTCCTTATCAACAGCTGACCGTGGAGAAGAGGACTGAATGCCTGGATTGCCAATTTTATTGCCATCATTTCTTTTAGATTTATGTGCAGATGCAGTTGGTCTTGAGTCCATAGGCCTTGAATGCACTTGTCCATCATGTGTGCCCCCCAACCGAGGTCTGAGGCATCTGTCGTGATAGTTTGTCCTGGATGACTTTTGCTGAAGGGCAGTCCTGTGTTTGATTGACAGGCCTGTGCCCACCATAAGAACTCTTGTTTCAGGCATGGGATCATTGGAATTTTGGTTTCCAGGCTGTGCTTGTGCTGAGACCACAAATTCTTTAGGTACCACTGTAGCTTTCTCATATGAAGCCTGGCATGAGGGACCAGAATTATGCAGGATGCCATGAAGCCTAGAGCTTGTAACACTTTTCTTGCAGTTAGATGGCTCTGTTTTGTTAATGCCAAAAAGTAGAGTGGAAGTTGTTCTTTCTTTTCTGCAGTTAGAAATGCCATTTGTTTGGATGTGTCCAGTTCTGCACCCAGAAAGGTTATTATTTGGGATGGAATCAGCCTTGACTTTTTTGAATTGACTGTGTATCCCAGGGCTTGTAGCAGGTAGATGACTCTTTGTAAGTCTTCTGTTAATTTGTTTTTGTTGTCCGCTTGTATCAGGCAGTCGTCCAGGTAGGGATAGATTTGAATCCCCTGAAGTCTGCAATGAGCGATTACTGATGCCAGGCATTTCGTGAACACTCTGGGCGCAGTAGATAAGCCAAAGGGCAATGCTGAGAATTGATAATGCTCTGATCCTGCAAGAAATCTGAGGTATCTTCTGCAATTTGGTCGTATGGGGACGTGCAGGTATGCCTCCTTGAGATCTAGAGTTACCAGCCAAGACTCCTTGCCCAGCATGGGAAGAAGCTGCTGTAGAGTCAGCATTTTGAATTTTGGAACAATGAGGAATGTGTTTAGAGCAGACAGATCTAGAATAGGCCTCCATTTGTTTTCTTTTCTTGGTACCAGGAAGAGCCTGGAGTAAAATCCCTTCCCTTGCTCCATAGATGGTACCTTTTCCACAGCTCTCATTCTTAATAATAGAGATATTTGTTTTAGAGCTTCTGCCCTTTGAGTAGGTGGTAGGTTTGGCATTCCTCTCTTTCCTGGTAGAGTATGGAAATGGAACCTGTAACCTTGGTCTATAGTTTTCAAAATCCATTTTTCTCTTGTAATGCAGTGCCAGTTTTTTGAAAATAAGGTTAGCTTTCCGCCCAAGGGTGCTTCTAGTTGTTCCCTGGTAGGCGGTGTCACCGCCAAGTCACTGTGATTGAGTTGTTGTAGTGGCGGTGGCTGTGTCCATGCCTCGTTGGTTGTTACCCTGCCACTGGCGACCCCTGTAGGCACCTCTGGATTGGTTTCTGCCTCTAGAGCGCCTATTCCTGCCTCTTTGTGCCTTAGAGGACTCCGGAAAGGACCAATTCTTGGAGGGCCAATTCCTGCTAAACCTTGGAGGTTGAACTTGTAAGAAATCTTTTACTGTTTGCACAGATTTTGCTTTCTCTTCCATCTTTTTGAGAACCTGTTGTGCGGGGGCACCAAATAAATTGACCTTGTCCATAGGTGCATCCAAAAGCTTAGATTTGATATGGTCTGGTAATGCCTGTTCTTTCAACCATGCATGCCTCCTGATAACTGTGCCCGTCATGGCTGATCTAAAGGAAGCCTCCAGTGCATCATAGCCACATTTTAAAGAATGGTTACTAACCTGCTGAATGTTATGTAACACTTCTTGAACATACTTTTTATCTAAAGATTCTTCAGAGGACAGCTTTTTAGTCAACTGGTCAAGCATAAACTCTTGATATTGAATCATATGAAATTGGCAATTCAAAGCTCTAGCTGACAAGGTAGCAGAGGTGTAAACTTTTTTACCCCATCTCTCTAAGGACCTGGAATCCCTTTCAGAGGGGAGGGGGTTTTTAGAAGAAGTAGCTGCTACAGCTTTAGGGCCCTGGGAGATAGTCTCTGGATCTGCAAAAGGGGCCTTATATAAGTGGTGATGAGTGTCCGGGACCCTGTAGTACCTATCTGGTTTAGCAGGAGCCGGAGGTAAGGTATCAGGAGAAGTGCAAGCATCATTAAATGCATCATCAACAACAGATAGAACTGGAGGGATAGCTGAAGGCCTATGCTGTGGTAAGTGTAGAAAGGTCCTAAGCCTTTTTCTTGAGTCTGAGAAATCTTGGCCCTGCCACTGGAATTGTTCCCTCATAGCATGTAATGTTTCCCCAAAGGAAAATTCCTCAGGAGGAGAGGCTGAAGGGATGGACTCCTCAGCATCGGAGTCTTTGTAAGGAGAATAAGAAGCCTCAGGAGGATCAGAATGTATTGAATCATCAGAAGAATCATCTGTGGCTACTGGCTCAGGGGGCTCTGCTCTAGGCCTCTTTTCTGGAGGAGGGAGAGAGGCCCTGTCTGGATGAGGTTGGGATCCACGGATTAAAGTGATGAGATCCTGTGCCAAGGAAAGCATATGGGAGCTGGTGCTGGGCCTGTGAGAGGGGGGCTTGGCAGGCACTGGCTTGGAAGTTTTGGCTGCTTTAGCCCTGGCAAAGGCCTTAATAGACATAGCTGGAGGAGGCCTAGCAGCTCCACGTGCAGGAGTAGAAATATCTAGTGGAATGGTGTCTGATAAATCCTGAGAAATCGCAGCAGAAGGCTGGATTTCAGAAGCCGTTTCTACCAGAATGGAGGAGGCCTCGGTAGAAGGCAAGTTGTCGGCTGAAGAAAGAACCGCTAGCTCGGTTTCGGCCGAAACCGAGACACTCGCGGATTGCTTGCCCGTGGTTTCAGCCGAAACCGCGGACCGCGAGTGTCGGTCCTTTTCTTTGCGTTTTTTAGTTATTTGCGTAGTCGGAGGATCCGGCGGCATAATGTAGGCAAAATCGGGCCGAAAATCTGTTCAGCAAAGTCCGGCGGCGTCTCAGCGTCCGCCGGTTAAAGAAGCACAGGCTAGACAAGCTGCTACGTCGTGGTCTGGGCCTAAACAATGTATACAATAGGAGTGGAAATCTTTATGAGGTATTTGTTTCCCACAAGATAAACAGTTATTAACTTTCTCTGACATCGGCTGAGGCAAGAAAGAGTCCCCAACGGGGTACTTAGCTTTATAGAAGTCTTCGAAGTAGTATTCGGTAGAAGTAATCTCTGGATCTGACCGACCAGCACTTGCGAACAGCTTCTGCTTCGGGCGCCACGCGGCAAGAAAGACTGAGGAAAATGGCGTCGGCTGATGCCTTTATACCCGAAAACTGCCGCAATGACGTCGGGTGAAGTGCGACACCAGCCGAAGCCGGACCCAGACTTTGGAATCCGGACGACCGAAGGGCTGCCTGACGACAGGACAACCCATTTGTAAGGACTGCAGATGCATCCTTGAAGGACATCATGGAGAGAGAGAGAGAGACAGACACGGGCGAAGAGAAAGAGGGAAGTGGCTGGGAAGAATAGGATAGTCGGGCAGCACCCGGTTTATCTGGAAAAGGATACCTCTGAGGCACTGAAGTCTGAGTAGCCTTAGCAGGAGGAGCCTGATTGCCACCTTTTTTGCCTTTAGGAAGGGGGTGAGACTGCCTTTGAACAAAGGCTGGCTTACAAACACATGTTTAAGTTCCTGTAAAGCCTTTCCCTTATTCTGAAGGGACTTAAACATACCATCAGCAGCTTCACCAAACAAGTGTTTATTATCAAGAGGGTCATCCATCAACTTAGCCTTAATATTATCAGGCAAAGGTTGAAACTTAAGCCAAGAATACCTCCTCACCACTGACCCAAATGCAGCAGCTCTAGAAGAAGCATCTGCTGCATCGTAGCTACACTTGATGGAATGACTAGCCACCTGGGAGGAACTCCCTAGCAGAGAAAGAGCAGACATTTACTCTTCGAGTCTGGAAGCTAAGAAATAACCTGACAAGCCTGGGATAGTACAGCTAACAAGTACCTGGACATATGGGTCTGATAATTAACAACCCTAAAAGCTAAGGTGGCACAGGTGTAACCCTTCTTGCCTAGCCTTTCTATGGTCCTGCTATGATTATCAGAGGACATTAACTTGGGAGAAGGAAGCAATTGAAAGGGCTTGTCAGAAGCTACAGACACCACAGAGGGATCAGCATAAAGTACAGTTGTGTACACTTACCATAAATGTAGATGTTCGAGTATATTCACTGTTGCAGTCATCACACTTGGGTTATCTGTCTGCAAGTAGCCCTAAATACCATTGACTCAGTATTTCTGCATCGGTTAGTGTCACTTCAGGACTGACGTCAAGTGGTCACGGGTATAAAAACAGGCAGTCAACGCCATTACATCAGTTTTTCTTGCCCCAAATGTCAGGAGCCCCCAAATAGGGAGCTAAGTTATGGTGCAAAAAACACCACCAGCAAAAAGTAAATACCAACAGCTCAGTAAGGGGTGAGTAAGAGAGATAGAGAAGTATAGAGAGAGAGAGAGAGAGAGAGAGAGACAAGGGGGCTGGAGGGTGGGAAACTAGGACTGCAACAGTGAATACACTCGAACATCTACACTTTCTCATTTGGATTTTGGACAGAGGGACCATAGGGATGGTGGATGTCATGAATCCCAGAGCTCTTAGAAACTCACTGGCTGAAATACAGGCTAGAGGAAGAAGAGTTTGAAAGAAGGAGATGAATGTCAAGTCCTTAGGTGGAGGCAAGGATCCCAGCATAGGCACCATCTAAACCTGTACTATGTTCTTCGTGTTTCACTGTTGCAGTCATCACACTTGGGTTGATTCCCAAAGCTGAAGAACGGGTGGAGGCAGTCAAGAAGAGTTGGGGCTGGCTAGAATACCCTGCAGGACTGCTGTTGCAAAACCCGCCCTGGATTTGGAAAAGACAGGCAGGTGGTAATGCTTGGTGAAGGTGTGAACAAAACTCCAAGTAGCAGCTTCCAGAATGTCCTTGGTAGGGACTCCTCTGAGAAAGGCTGTAGTGGTTGAAGTTTCCCTAGAGGAATGCATTCTGACCCCCTGAGGGGGTGGTTTTCCATGGTGTTTGTAAAGTACAGTTGTGTACACTTACCATAAATGTAGATGTTCGAGTGTATTCACTGTTGCAGTCATCACATTAGGGTTATCTGCCTGCAGGTAGCTCTCAGCCGGCTTGAATACCAGAGTCTTTGGATTTCTGCATCAGATGCGGTTTCCTCTTCCATGACGTCAGGTCGTCAGGGGTATAAAACATGCAGCCAACATCATTACATCAGTTTTTCTTGCCCCAGATGTCAGGTGCCCCCACAAAGGGAAGCAATTAAATGGTATAGTGAATCCCCATCAAAAAGCAAATACACAGGAAGAAATAAATATACCAACCAGAAGGAGAGGTAGAGCCCAGAGAAGTCAGGGGGCTGGAGGGAGGGTAACCAGGACTGCAACAGTGAATACACTCGAACATCTACATTTATGGTAAGTGTACACAACTGTACTATGTTCTTCATGTTTCACTGTTGCAGTCATCACATTTGGGTTGATTCCCAAAGTTAAGGAAGGGAGGAGGAGGTTAAAGAGCATTAGGGCCAGCTATCAATCCCTGCAAGACTGCAATGGCAAAACCAGCTCTGGATTTAGAAAAGATAGGCAAGTGGTAATGCTTGGTGAAAGTATGTACAGAGCTCCAGGTGGCAGCTTCTAGGATGTCCCTGGTAGGGACCCCTCTGAGAAATGCTGCAGAGGTAGATGCAGCCCTGGTGGAATGTGATCTTATCCCCTGTGGGGTAGGTTTGCCATAGTGCTTGTAGCAGAAAAGAATGCAATGGGATATCCATTTTGAAATGGGTTGCTTTGAAATGGCCTTCCCCTCTGCCCCTGCAGCAAAGCTAACTACCAGCTGCTCAGAATTTCTGATAGGCTTAGTCCTGTCCAAATAGAATGCAAGTTGTCTGCGCATGTCCAGAAAGTGCAGTATTCATTCCCCTTTGTTTTGTGGACTAGGGAAAAAAGTAGGCAAGTGAATGGACTGATTTAGGGCCACAGAAGACGTCACCTTGGGCATAAAGGAAGGATTACTCCAGAGGGAAACCCTGTCCACATGGAAGATAATGAAGGGTTCCACTGCCACGAGGGCCTGTAATTCGGGCACTCTTCTTGCTGAAGTGATAGCTAGCAGGAACGCTGTTTTCCAAGAAAGGAATTTCAACTCTGCTGTAGCAGCTGGTTCAAAGGGGGGGGGGGAGCTTTTCCAATACAAATTTAAGGTCCCAGGCTGGAGTGGGAGCTCTCCTGGATGGGGGTCTTAAATTTTTGGCCACTCTAAGGAATTGCTTTAGCAAGGGGTGAGAAAAGAGGGGTGGCTCAGTATTATAATGTGTTGAAAAGGCAGAGGCATGAATTTTAATTGACTAGAAGGATAGGCCCCTGTGGAGCATTTCTGTTAAGTACTGTAGAATCTGAGGTAAACTGGGCACCGTTGTGCCCATTCCCCGAGTCTGGCTCCAGGAACAGTATCTTTTCCACTTTTGCAGCATAGAATTTTCTAGTACTAGACCTCCTTGCCTGCAGAATGACATCCAGTACCTGCTTACTGAGGGATGCTGAGGGAGAGCTCAAGGAATAAACCAGGCTACAAGGTTCAGGGTTTGAAGCTGATGGTGCAGAATATGGCCCGCCTGCTGGGACAGCAGGGAAGGGGTCTAAGGCAGGTGCCATGGTTGTAGCAGTGTCATACTGCACAAGAGGGGGTACCAGTGCTGGCGTGGCCAGTCTGGTGCAATCAGTATTGTCCTTGGCTTGTCCTGTTTGATCCTTAGTAGAACCTTCGAGAGGAGAGGCAGAGGGGGAAAGGCATAAACTGAGAGGCTTTCCCAGGTAAAGGACAGGGCATCCACTTTCCAAGCTTGGCTGTGGGGAGTTCTTGTGCAGAATTTGTGCAATTGGTAGTTCTGAGGGGAGGAAAACATGTCTACCTCTGGTGTCCCCCATTTGTTCCTCAAGAGGTTGAATATTTTGGGCACTAGTTTCCATTCGTGTGGGTCCATGAGATTTCTGCTTTAGTCATCTACCAGTGAATTTAGTTTGCCTGGTAGGAATTGAGCTTGCAGGTGTAATTGGTAGCTCAAGGCTGTGTTCCACAGAGCCATGGCTAGAATGCAGAGGGGGTACCAGTGGGTTCCCCCCTGCTTGTCTATGTACCACATAACTGTGGTGTTGTCTGTCTTTACCAATAGTTGTCCTGGAAGAATACAGTCTTTGAAGGCTGTCAGTGCATTCTGTACAGCTAACATTTTTTTTTGATTGTTATGCAGGTGCATCTGTCTCAGGGTCTATTTGCCCTGAATGCACTGCCCTACCATGTGAGCCCCCATGCATAGTCTGATGCATCTGTTGTCAGGGTTTGGGCAGGAGGGGGTAGAGTGAAAGGAAGTCCCTTGTTGTGGTAGCAAGCCTCTGCCCACCAAAGGAACTCTGTCTTGATACAAGGAATGATAGAAATCATTGTTTCTAGGTCCTGAGAATGTTGACACCATTGGCTTTTTAGATGCCATTGAAGTTTCCTCATATGCAGTCTCGCATATGGAATTAGTAAAATGCAAGAGACCATGAACCCCAGGGCTTGCAGTATTTTCCTTGTAGATACTGGGGTTTTGTGGCCAATAGTTTGAAGTAGGTTGTCAGATAAACTTTTTTCTCCGGAGTGAGGAATGCCATCTGGGAAGTTGTGTTCAAGCTTGCTCCCAGGAATACAATCTGTTGGCAGGGTACTAGGTGAGATTTCTTTTCGTTGATGGTGTACCCCAGTGAGGTTAACGTTTCTTTATGAATGACAAGTGTTGTAATAGCAAGTCCTGGCTTTCTGACTGAATCAGACAATTGTCCAAATATGGGTAAATTTGAATATTTCTCTGCCTGAAAAATGCAATGGCTGGAGCTAGACACTTTGTGAATAACCTGGGTGCCGTAGATAAACCAAAGGGAAGCGCAGAGAACTGATAGTGCATGGAGCCTGCCCTGAAGCGTAGGTATTTCCTGCAAGATTCCCTTATTGGGATGTGCAGGTAAGCTTCCTTTAAGTCAAGGGTTGCCAGCCAGGCATCCTTGGCTAGCATGGGGAGAAGCTGCTGCAGAGTTATCATTTTGAATTTTGGAACTACCAGAAAGGTGTTGAGAATAGGGAGGTCCAGGATAGGATGCCAGGAGTTGACTTTTCTGGGTACCAGAAAAAGTCTTGAATAAAAACCTTGTCCCCTTTGTTCTGCTGGGACTGGCTGGATAGCTCTGATACTGAGAAGAGAGAGAACCTGCTGTTGGCCTCCACCCATTGATTTGGGGGTAGGTCTGGCCAACCATTTAGGGTTGGTAGGGTGTGGAAGTGGAATCTGTATCCTTGAGAAACTATGTTCAAAACCCATTTGTCCTGGGTAATGAGTTCCCAGTTTTTTGCATGCATGGTGATTTTTCCACCTAAGGGAGCAGGTAGTAGAGCAGGGCTTGGAAGTATTAAGGTTAAGTCACTGTGCCATTTTTCCGTAGGGGGGTGGCTTACTACTCCCTGGTTTGGAAGTGGGAGCCACCCACTGCTTAGGTCTGTGCATAGCCTGAGACTGTTGCCTAGGTGGTCTGCTGTTCCTGAGTTTTGACTGAAAAGGCCTAGAAGGGACTGGAAAGGACCAGTTCTTTGAAGGCCAATGCCTACTGAATCTGGGAGGCTGTACTTGTAGGAAATCTTTAACAGTTTTCATAGAATTTGCTTTTTCCTCCATCCTTTTGAGGACTTCTTCTGCTTTGTTGCCATAAAGGCTGTCTTGGTTTAAGGGAGCATCCAGTAATTTAGCTTTTACATGACCTGGCAAGTTTTGTTCCTTAAGCCAAGCATGCCTTCTAAATACAGACCCAGTGACAGCAGCCCTGGAAGATGCTTCTAAAGCTTCAAAACCACATTGCAAAGTATGCTTACCAACTTATTCTGCAGAATGCATTAAATCCTGTAATTATTTGTGTTCAGTACAGTCAGGAATCAACATCATTTTCTGTTTAAGTAGGCCCATAACATGCTGCTGATACTTTAACATATGAAACTGGCAATTTAATGCCCTAATGGCCAAAGTAGCAGAAGTATATACCTTCGTACCCCATATGTCTACAGCTCTAGAATCTCTATCAGAAGGGGTAGGATTTTTGACAATAGTAGCTTTAATGCCTTTTGGTCCTTGGGAAATGGTCTCTGGATCTGCAGAGGGATTCTTGAAGAGGAACTTGTGAGAGTCAGGTACTCTCTAATACCTGTCAGGTTTTCTGGGAGCTGGAGGTAAAGTGTCTGGGGAAAGGCTAGATTCCACGAAGGCATCATCTACAATGTCCAGAGCAGGAGGGATAGCCAAAGGCCTGTGTTGAGGTAGGAGTAAGAATTCCCTAAGCCTCTTTTTGGAGTCAGAGTAATCCTGGCTTTCCCAGCGGAAATGCTACCCAAGAGTGTGCAAGGTTTCACCGAAAGAAAAATCTTCTGGAGGGGAAGCAGAGGGAATAGAATCCTCTGCATCTGAATCCTCATAAGTAGATAAGGGCCAATCCTGGTAATAGAAGGAGCAGAAATATCAAATTCCTGGTCAGAAGAATCAGAAAGAAAGTCAGTTCTAGGTCTCTTGGGGGGGGGGGGGGGCTGGCTTCCCCTAATTAAGGTAATAAGGTCTTCAGCCATTCTAAGCATTTTTTTAGGCATATGAGCCTGAGCCTGTGGTTTGATCGTCTATTTTCTAGGCGTGGTGCGAGTTTTAGTCCTGGGTGAAAATGATGGCGTCGGTTTAAAATGCAAGTCTGTAGGTCTGAAAACACCCTCAAAAGCCGGTGCCTGCACAGCGGCTCCGCACCCATCCAAGGTAGAGACATCCGCATGTTCCATAGTCGAAGAAGCATCTCGTGGCATACCGGACTCCGAATGGGTCTCAGTAGAGGCCTGCGAATCTGAAGTAGCGGGTATCAGGGGGCTGCAAAGTGCCTCACTGAGTACCGGCGAACTAGCAACTGGCATAACGGAAGCATTGTTGGCAGTTTTGGACCTATGCGGTCTGTCTCTGTCTTTATCCTTACTTTTTTTGGAAAATCGGTAGTCTGATGGCTTAACGAAGTCATTTTGGAGTACTGAAACCGAGTACAAAAGTAATTGTTTGCAAAGATAGCCCGACAAATAGTTTGGGCTTTGAACAAGGCACAAAACCGACAGCGAGGGAGGTCGTGGTCTAGGCCTAAACAGGGGATGCAGTACGAATGAAAATCTCTATGAGGTATTTGCTTTCCACAGGTAAGATAATTAACTTTTACTGACATTGGCTGGAGCAAGATAAAGAATCCCTAACAGGGTACTTATCTTTTTTGAAGACTTCGGATCTGAAACTCGAAAACGAAAATTTCAGGAGTCGGCCGACCTGCACTTGCGAACTGCTTCTGTTTCAGGCACTGCATGGCAAGAATGACTGATGTAATGGTGTCGGCTGCATGTTTTATACCCCTGATGACCTGACGTCATGGAAGAGGAGACAGCATCCGACGCAGAAATCCGAAGACTCTGGTATTCAGGCCGACTGAGGGCTACCTGCAGGCAGAAAACCCAAATGTGATGACTGCAACACTAAAACAAGAAGAATATCAGAAATGGATACAATGTGCTATCCATTTGGAGATGGTTTGTTTTGATATGGCCTTGCCCTCTGCCCCTGGTGCAAAGCTGACAAGTAACTGGTCAGATTTCCTGAAGGGCTTAGTCCTATCAAGGTAGAATCTGAGTTGTCTGTGCACATCTAAAGAGTGCAGGATCCTTCCCCCCTTATTTTGAGGATTAGGGAAGAGGGTGGGCAAATGGAGAGATTGGTTGAGAGTCACACTGGATACCACTTTGGGCATAAAAGAAGGGTTAGTCCTGAGGAAGACCCTGTCAGCATGAAAAATAATGAAGGGTTGCATAGCCATAAGTGCTTGTAGCTCAGACACTCTTCTAGCTGAGGTGATGGCCAGAAGCAAGGCTGTTTTCCAAGAGAGGAATTTCAACTCTGCTGACACTGCAGGTGCAAAGGAGGGGTAGCGCGAGCTTTTCCAGAACAAAGTTAAGGTCACAAACAGGGGTGGGGGCTCTTCTTGGTGGCCTTAAGTTGTTAGCCCCTCTCAGGAGAGGATGAGAGAAGAGAGGTGGCTCAGTGCTGTAATGAGCAGAGATGGCAGAGGCATGGATCTTAATGGAAGAGAAGGATAAGCCTCTGTGTGGTAGGTCTGCTAGGTAGTCCAGGATGAGAGGTAAGAAGAGTTGTGTTGGATCCGCTCCTTTAGACAGAATCCAGGAACAATACCTTTTCCACTTATCGGTCTAAGATTTCCTAGTACTGAGTCATCTGGCTTCACAAATGACATCCAGCACCTGCTTGCTTAGGCTGGCCAGTGGAGGAGAGTTCAAGGAATGAGCCAGACTGCAAGGTTCAGGATTTGCAGTTGTGGATGCAAGATCTGTCCCTACTGCTGAGTACGGAGGGTTGGGATCTGAGGAAGGTGCCATGGCGGCACCGGTGACAGACTGTGCAGAAGTGGGTACCAATGTTGGCATGGCCAGTCTGGGGCAATCAGGATTGGCCTTGGTTTGTCCTGCCTTATCTTGAGTAGCACTCTTGTAAGAAGAGGCAGAGGGGGAAATGCATAGATTGACAAGTTTACTCACTGGAAGGATAGGGCATCTACTTTCCAGGCCTTGCTGTGAGTTACCCTGGTGCAGAATTTGCTGAGCTGGTGATTGTACGGGGAGGTGAACATGTCCACCTTCCGGGAACCCCATTTCTGGGTTAGAAGGCTGATGGTGCAGAGGTCTAATTGCAACTCGTGTGGGTCTAGGAGATTTCTTCTTAAGTCGTCTGCCAGAGAGTTTTGTTTGCCTGGCGGGAATTGAGCTTGCAGGTGAATTTGCATAGCCAAGGCTGTGTTCCACAGGATCATGGCTAGCCTGTAGAGTGGGTAAGAGTGGGATCCCCCCTGCTTGTTGATGTTGTCAGTTCTTATCAGAAGGGGGCCCTGGTGAGAGTAGGGATCTGAAAGCTGTCAGAGAGTGCTGAACAGCTAGCATCGCTTTTTGGTTGATGTGCAGGTGAATTTAGTTTGGGCTCCAGTGGCCCTGAATGCACTGGGCATCCAGATGTGCACCCCAGGCATAGTCTGATGCATCTGTGGTTAGGGTCTGGGCAGCATGGGGTTGTGTAAAGGGAAGTCCCTTGTTGTGGTTGCATGCTGCTGCCCACCAAAGAAACTCTGTCCTGAGACAAGGTATGATATGCATCATAGTTTCTAGGTCCTGAGAATCTTGGCACCAAAGACTTTTAAGTACCATTGAAGTTTCCTCATATGCAGTCTGGCATATGAAATTAGTGCAGGAGGCCATAAACCCTATAGCCTGCATGATTTTCCTTGTGGATATCTGGGTTCTGATGGCCATTTGAATGAGGTAGCCTGTCAGATAGGCTTGTTTTTCTTGAGTAATGAATGCCATCTGGGATGCTGTGTTCAAGCTTGCTCCCAGGAATACAACTTTTTGATTGGGGACTAGTTTTGATTGATTTTCATTGATAGTGTACCCCAGGGAGGTTAGAAGGTCCTTTACAAATGTCAGGTGACGCAACAGCTTTTCCTGACTGTCTGCCTGAATCAGGCAATTGTCCAAGTAAGGGTAAATTTGAAACTGTCTCTGTCTGCAATAGGCAATGGCTGGAGCCAGGCATTTTGTGAAGACTCTGGGAGCAGTGGATAAGTCAAAGGGAAGTGCAGAGAACTGATAAAGCATACAGCCTGCCCTGAAATGTAGATATTTCCTGCATGAGTCCCTGATAGGGATGTGCAGATAGGCTTCCTTTAGGTCTAGGGTGGCTAACCAGGCATCTTTTGACAGCATAGAGAGAAGCTGCTGTAGGGTAAGCATTTTGAATTTTGGTACTACCAAGAATGTGTTTAGAATGGAAAGGTCTAAGATCGGGTGCCAGGTGCCATCTTTTCTGGGTACCAGGAAAAGTCTGGAATAAAAACCGTGGCCTATCTGTTCTGCAGGAACAGGCTGAATTGCCCTTATTGAGAGCAGGGATTAAACTTGGTTTTGTGCCTCTGCCCACTGGTCTGGAGAAAGGTCTGGGAACCCTTTTGGGGTTGGCAGTGTGTGGTAGTAAAATTTGTACCCCGGGGATACTATGTTGAGGACCCATTGATCGTTGGTGATGGAGGTCCAGTTTTTTGCATGGTGGGCAAGTTTTCCTCCTAGGGGCATGAGCAACTGGGCAGAGGTGAGGAGAGGAGTTGAGAAGTCATTGTGAATTATTTCCTTAATGGGGTGGCTTAGCACTCCCTGTTTTAGAAGTGGAGGTACTCCATTGCTTAGATCTCTGCATACCCTGAAACTGTAGTCTGGGGGGTCTGTTTCCCCTGGGTCTAGTTTGAGATGGCCTGGAGGGGGCTGGAAAGGACCAATGCTTCGAGGGGCAATGCCTACTGAAAATTGGAGGCTGCACTTGCAAAAAAATTTTAACTGTCTGCATAGACTTAGCCTTTTCTTCCAACTTTTTTAGAACCTCTTCTGCTTTGGTGCCAAACAGATTGTCCTTGTTCAAAGTAGCGTCCAGTAATTTTGATTTGACATGGTCTAGCAAGGTCTGCTCCTTAAGTCTAGCATGCTTTCTAAGTACAGAACCTGTGACTGCTGCTCTACAAGATGCTTCTAGGGCGTCAAACCCGTATTGCAAGGTATGTTTGCTGACTTGGCTTGAAAAATGCATGAGCTCTTGTAAATCTTTATTTTTTGCACTGTAAGGAAAAGTAGATAATTTTTGCTTAAGTTCCATAGTATGTTGCTGGTATTTCAGCATGTGGAACTGACAATTCAATGCTCTAATGGTGAGAATTGCAGAGGTATATACTTTCTTACCCCATCTGTCTAAATCTCTGGAATCCCTGTCCAAAGGGGTGGGATTCTTAGCTGTAGTTGCTTTTATTCCTCTAGGCCCTTGGGAGATGACCTCTGGGTCAGCAGTAGGATTTTTGAAAATAAATTTGTGAGAGTCAGGGACTCTGTAGTACTTGTCTGGTTTCCTTGGCGCAGGGGCTAAAGTATCAGGAGTTAGACTGGATTCCATGAAGACATCATCCACAACATCCAAAACAGGAGGGATGGCGAAGGGTCTGTGCTGTGGTAAGTCTTAAAATTCCCTGAGTCTCTTTTTTGACTGAGGATAATCCTGGCATTCCCAGTGGAAATGTTCTCTCAAAGTATGTAGGGTTTCACCAAAAGAAAAATCCTCTGGAGGGGAAGCAGAAGGAATGGATTCCTCTGCATCAGAATCCTCATAGGCAGATAAAGGCATGTCCTCATATTCTGAAACCTCAGAGTCATCGGACTCTTGGTCAGTCATAGCTGCTGGGGACAGGTCTCTTTTTCTTTTAGCAGGGGAAGGCTGGCTTCCCCTAATCAGCATGATCAGGTCTTTCGCCATTTTAAGCATTTGTGATTGTGGCAAGGAAGCAGGTGCTTGAGTTTGGGTCATCAGTTTTTTTAGGCGTAGCTCGTACTCTTGGCCTTAGAAACTCGGTAGTTTTAGAGAGAACCGAAGATGCGAAAGAAGTCAGCAGTTTGTGTCGAATATCAGTAATGTGAAGAACTTCCTCAGAAGCTGGTGCCTGCACAGCGCCTTCAGACCCATCCAAAGTAGAGACAGCCGCAGTTTCTGTAGTCAAAGAAGAGTCTTGCGGCATACTGGACTCTGAACGGGTCTCGGTAGCGGGCTGCGACTCCAACGAAGTGGGCATCAGGGGCTGCAAAAGCGCCTCACTGAGTACCAGCAAACTGGCGACTAGCTTAAGGAAGTGTCGTTGGCAGTTTTGGACCTGTGCGGTCTGTCTCTGTCTTTATCCTTACATTTTTTCGAAAGATCAGTAATCAGATGGCTTACCAAAGCCATTTCTGTATATGGAGATCGAGAATGAAAGTATTTAGCTACAATAAGGGCCCAACAATGAATAGTTCAGGCATTGAATAAAGCACAAAACTGACAGTGAGGTACGTTGTGGTCTGGGCCTAAACAGGTGACCCACTCCCTCTTTTTAATATGGTGAGGACCTTGGTTAAATTTCTTCCTTTCACAGAAACACTAAAATCTATTTTTTTCAATAATTTTTTTAAAGATGTTTATAGGGTTAACAGGATTTAAACCTTAATTGGTTAATTGCTTGAATAAAAGAGGGAGTGGGTCTTAGCAAACACAGTTCTGAAGAAGTCCTAGAGCAGGACGAAAGCGATTGACTGTGTTGGCTACATTACAGTTGGATTTATACCTGTTTTTTATGGATTTTTATGCTATTTGACTGTTTGGAGCATTACACCTGTGTTTTTTTACCAATATCTTTGGAGTATTTTATGTATGTGGACTTTCCTTGTAGCAACAGCACAGAGTGGTTTTGTTTTTCTTTCTGCCTGTTTTTATACCCCTGACAACCTGACGTCAGTCCTGAAGCGACAGCAACTGACACAGAAATACTAAGTCTCTGGTATTTGGGCCGACTGAGGGCTACCTGCAGGCAGATAACTCAAGTGTGATGACTGCAACAGTGAAACACGAAGAACATGGACCCTTGTACAAAAACTCTGCAGTCCTCAGGCACCCTATAGACTATATCATGTTTCTTGGGAGCAGGGGGCCGAGAGTCTGGAGCCTTAGAAGCATTGGAAAATGCATCCAACAAGGCAGCCAAAACAAGAGGAACAGCAGAAGGTTTAGGAGAATACATCTACCTTAACTCATAGTATCTTTTATGTACCTCAGAGACCTGAACACAATCCCATTTAAAGAATTCCATCACCCTGGAGATCGTTCCCCCAAAAAAATCTCCTCAAAGGGAGTATCAGGACTGGTAGATTCCTCTTCCTCTGATCCATAGTCCAAAGAAGAAGGAATCTGAGAAGAGTAAGCAAGGGATTCCTCATCTGAATCCAGCTCCTCCTCAGAGGAATCCTGTTCCCTGTGTCTTTTTAGGAGAACAGAGGACCAAGAGGAGGCTGGAACAGAAACTCCCTGAAGAGGTTTCAAAGTCATCAAAGCACTAAAGAAATTCTGAGTGAAGGTCTGCCATTTACTCTATGGATCCTTAGGAGCAGGAGAAATATGTTTAGTCTATTGCTTTTTCTTCAATGGGACGTCCACCTTATAAAAATTAGAAGGTTCTGACCCAGGATGGCATTCAATGATGGTAGTAGGGACTTCTTAGACTTAATATCTGAGGAACATCCTTAAGCCCCTTGGAAATAATCAGCAGTGGTTCTCTGTGAGCATCCAAAATGGACATCTGCAATGCCTCCTTGGATATGCTTAAAGTTGGATCCCCGACGGCCTCCAACCTGGTCACTGCAGAGGAATCAATCCAACGACAAAGCCAGGCGAACATCCAGACATTCCCTCACCTTGGTTGAGACATTTGGCGGAGGCTGAACAGCAGAAGATTCTGGCCTACACTTCTTGGTCTTCTTCTTCACTGACATCTGTCCCTTGAGGTGGAAAGTACCCTCCATCGTGTCTTTCGCCAGAAGCTTAAGATGTTGATTTTCCAAGTAAAGCACCAATGAAGATAGTTTACTCCAAAGGGTTTTAGGTGCAAAACCCCGACAAATGGAACAGAACTTATGGTCGTGAAAGGCACCTAAGTGAAAAAGACACTGGTCGTGGTGGTCTTTATGGGGAAGCTGTCTTCCACACTGGCATTTACCCTTCTTGGATGACATGAAACCCCACAAGAAGCAATAAAAAGAGATAAAAGAACCTCAATGGGGCATTTATCTGCAATGGCTTAGTGAACCAACAATGGAATGGGCATTCAGAACGAAGATCAAGTGATAGCATTTGGACTGGCAGCAAAGAAGTTCAGAGGATAGTATGTGTGGACATCACCTTTATGCCCTACACTATACAAAGAGCATGTGTGCCATACGGCACACCTTAAAACAACCTGGTATACCGGCTGGACTTCGGGCCTCCGTTGGCAGGGAATCCCTAATGTAATGAATACTGCAACAGTGAAATGGAAGAACATTAATACATGCCGCCTATCTTGACTTAGCCAAGGCATTTGACACAATCCCCCACTCAGGTATCACTGAGAAGCTCTCCTAGCTGAGGATTAACTCATACATCACTAGATGGGTAACCAACTGGCTCACTGACATAATTCATACTGTCAAAGTTGGGGATTCCACCTCTGCCAGTCGACCAATTACCAGTGGCATACCACAAAGATCTGTGCTGGTTTCTCTACTGTTTGGAATCTATTTTTCACATGTCCAGGTGAAGGTAGATGGCCTGTGGCTTACCAAGTTTGCTGATGATTGCAATCACTGAGTTCCCAAATGATGTTAACATATTATAAAAGGTGCTAACTTAGACAAATGAATGGCACCAAAGCCATGGACTAAAACCAAATGCAAAAAAAAGTGCATTACTATGGTCTTTGGCTAAGGGGAAGTCCCTGCAAATTACACCCCTTAAGCTCAAACCCAGTGGTGCGAGATTTGGGAACACAGGTTGACAGCAATCTAAACTTCAACCACGGACTAAAACTAAATGCAAAAAAGTGCATTATTATGCCCTTTGGCAAAGGGGAAGTCCCTGCAAATTACAACCCCTAAGCTCAAACCCAGTGGTGCAACATTTGGGAACACAGGTTGTCAGCAATCTAAACTTCAACCACCATGTGTCTACAGTGGTAAGGAAAGCATTCTCTGTTGTGCATCTGATAAGTAATGGCATCACATACAAGACTAAGGATGCTATACATTCCTCTGTACTCAACCCTCATCAGACTGCTAATAGAGTACAACAATCCCTTTTGCAAGTACCCCACCAGACACCTGCAGCAGCTGGAGAGATCATAGAGATTTCTCAAAAGAAAATTCAGGGCCTCTAAAATATGGCCTACATGGAAACACTGAAAGCCCTGTTGTTGTACTCTGTATCCTACAGTCTACTGAGAAGTGACTTGTTCTTGGTCTACATAGCACTCTCTGACCCTGCCCGAATGGAAACGTTGTACATCCGCAAATCAAATGGGACAAGAGTCACTCGCTCCACGGATCTCAACCTAGGCTGTGACATTAGCAGAACATGTTGGAGAGACAGATATATCTTCCAGAGATTGCCGCTGCTCTGGAATAAACTCCCAATTCACATGAAACAGAGCTCTTCAATGACCCTATTCAAGTGCAACCTAGGCAATCGATGGGAGACCGTAAATTCACCCTGGGATGTTATCTATGTCCCTCATGGACAGGGGCAGTCGGTGCTGATCATAGACTCTCTCTGCGAGTAACGACCATCTAACCAAGGTCAATTAGGAAACATGGACATAACAGCTAGGCTTGTAAAGGCCCTAGGGCAATTAGCCTAGTAAACTCCTATGAACCTATGCGATTGGCAGCAAAAGATCCTTTACCATATATGGCCTTCTTTTTAACACTTGAAAAGGTTTTGATTTGGTTGACTAAGTGTACCCATGGAAATATTAAGGCACTCTGACTTTCCTGAAATCTTTACAGATGAAGTGAGGGCTCAGCTCACAGCTAGAACATTAATAAATGAAAGCCTACTGTCCTCCCTCTGCATGCTATGCACTCCACTTTCATTCTGATGACAGAAACCTTATTCAGATATATATAACTGAAGAACAGTGACGAGCACCTTTATGTAACAAGGTGACTGCACTTACATTTGGTGAGGACTGCTTTCTTTTTTTTCATGTATTTGGTGGCAAATGGCATTAAAGTAATCCATCTCCTTCAGAACTGTCAGAAAATACTGAGGTTTAGAAGCTAGTGTGAACAAAACATTGCCTTTCCCTGCAAAAAAGGCACAGAAACAGTAAAAATCAAATGGAAGGAACCCTTTCCAATGACCAGTCAGCTCTCCAGGTACCATGGAATTAAGGGTTCCTATTAAATGATCGAAGACGCTTTGATCGAACTTGAAAGCACGAAAAGGCAAAATAGCAAAACGGCATATAAGCAAATTTTTTCCCTCGGAAAGAAATCACTTTGCCGCTTCCGTTACTTCGCCGTTTTCGTGACTGTAGTGCGATCTTGGAGTTCGTATATTTAAGTAGGGGGGTATGGGGAGCAAACCCCCCCCCCCACTTCATGTAATGTCTTAATTTTTTTTTTTTGGAAGCTTTTGAGATTATAAGCTTTCACTTACATGGGTTTGATAAATCATCATTCGCTTTTTTAAGCATTCGATGATTTAACATAGACCCTGGAATTAATCCAACTGAAAAAGGACAGAAGTTGATGCAGCTGAAATTTAAGCCTTTACAACAAGATCTTCCTTGCCCCACACATTTGTTGAAGACACTTCACCTTTTCCAGATAGGCAAAATAAATGCATTAAAGGTTTATTATGAGTTCCACCACATCCCAATACTACCTAGAAGTTTCACAAATTGAATACATAAATCATTTAGGAAGGTAAGAATAAAAGGAGCAGCAATCAATCGGGATCCAGCACACTGAAATCAGCTTGAGAGGCTGTGGTATTACCTTCCCTCCGCATCCCTCTGCACTGCAGGTGTACATTCCCTTCCTGAACACAAGAAATGTCCACTTGGACTCTTAGTTGCTAAGTATAACTAAATGAGAAGAGGCCCTGAGAACAGCTCTGTCTCCAAGGCCTTCAGTACCAGAAATACTGTCTGTAGCTACAAACTGGCTAATGTTAAGTCACATTCTCCAAAGGGAATCACACCCCTTGAAGTGTGTGGAGGCCAGGAAGGACTCCCTAACCCACCAGTAAAACATTTGTCACTAAAACCCATAATGGGTGAAGGAAGGGCTACCAAAAAACTGGTTGGAACTGTTCACCACATGAGGGCTGAGTGATGTGTCTGAGATCAAAGGAAGATCTGTGAATGCTTCCTAGTTCTGTAGTCATTTGACTCTTCACACTGCACTACAGCCCTGCATCCTCAAGTATGAAAATGGCATCGTAGAGGCAGCCATCAGGTCCCAACAAAAACAGCAGAATCTGGGCCTGTAACATATCAGTGCTTAGAACACTAACACCATGACTTCCATGGCCCTTTGCTGGGGCAGAAATACTGGTACTGGAGTGTCCAAGTGCCATGGATATGAATATTACCCGTGAGCAGAACAAAAAAAGTTTGTGCTAATTCCTGATTATCTCCAGGGACTGCAGCAATACGTACCCTCACAACAAGGACACTTCTAGAGCGACTGGATTACTGGACTACAAGCAGACAGTCATTTAGGTAGAGGAATATATGGAGGTTTCACTCATGGGATACACTGCCACCATGACTAAAACCTTGGTAAATACTCAGAGTGCTGAAGAAAGCCCATATGGCAAATAACTTGCACTGGACATGATGCCAGTCTGAACATCTCTTAAATGGATCTTACAGACTGATGTGCCATAAGGTGACCTTCATATCCAGTGGCACCATCAAGCACTATACTGCAAAATATATGACCTTCTGGAAGCCCAACAACAAGTGAAGAATGTACTGGATATGTCAGATGAAGCTAACAAGGTCCAGAATGGGAAAAAAAATCATTCTCCTTCAAGATGTGGAAAAGGAGGGAATGAAACCTCAAGATCTGTTCCAAATACAGTATAGTCTCTGTGTCCCTTTTCAGCAGTAGAGCCTGAGCTGTTCCAAAGCTCCAATGACCTATGACCTCCAACACATGACCAGAACTTACCATGTCTAGTATCCTCTGGTCCTTGGTGTTGATTTTATAAGTCAGAAAAACAAAGGTGGCAAATATAGATATTGACTCAAAACCAAGACTACAAAATGAACCTTGTTATAACTCAGCCTATGTTAAGCTGATAGAACAAAGAAAGTACAGTTTTGTACCTACCATAAATGTAGATGTCCGAGAGGTATGCATCTGCAGTCCTAACAAATGGGTTGTCCTGTCGTCAGGCAGCCCTTCGGTCGGCCGGATTCCAAAGCCTGGGTCTGGCCTCGGCTGATGTCGCACTTCACCCAACGTCATAGCTGCAGTTCTTCGGGTATAAAAGTATCAGCCGACGCCATTTTCCTCAGTGTTTCTTGCCCCAGATGCCAGGTGCCCTCTAGGAAGGCTAAATTTGGATAAATGTAAAAGTTTCCAAATAACAGAGAGCAAATAAAAATAAACATGTATATACATATATACAAACAAATACACCATAATAGATTCCCCCAGCTAGCTAGAAGATGGGCAAATACCCTAGGAGTACCACAGAGGGGAAGGAGGGAGGGTAATCCTGACTGCAGATGCATACCTCTCGGACATCTACATTTATGGTAGGTACAAAACTGTACTATGTCCTTCAAGGATGCATCTGCAGTCCTAACAAATGGGTAGAATACCATAGCCAAACTGGGGGAGGAGGAATAATAAGATTATGGTGTAGTTAAGATCCCTTGCAAAACAGCAGTGGCAAAACCTGCTCGGGATCTGGAGTATAAGGGTAGATTATAATGCTTGGCAAATGTATGCACGGAGCTCCAAGTAGCAGCCTCTAAAATGTCTTTGGTAGCCACTCCTCGTAAAAGCTGTAGTAGTGGCTGTAGCCCTTGTGGAGTGAGGTCTGATGTTTTATGGAGTTGTCTTTCCATGGTAAGAGTAACAAAATCTAATGCAATTTCCTATCCACTTAGAGATTGTCTGTTTTGAAATTGCTTTTCCTTCCATTCCTGTCGCATATGCTACCAGTAGCTGGTCAGTTTTTCTATTGCTCTTGGTCCTGTCCAGGTAGTAGCGCAATTGCCTATGTACATCCAAGGTATGTAATAGTCTTTCTCCCCTGTTCTGTGGGTTGGGGAAGAATGTAGGCAGGTGGATAGCTTGGTTTAAGGATACCCTGGAGACCACCTTTGGCATAAAAGTAGGATTAGTTCTCATGGACACTCTATCTTGATGGAAGATAAGGAAGGGCTGTACTGCCATTAATGCCTGTAGTTCAGAAACCCTTCTTGCTGAAGTGATTGCAAGCAGGAAAGCAGTTTTCCATGATAAGTACTGTAATTCTGCTGTTGTTGCTGGCTCGAAAGGAGGGAGTGTCAACTTTTCTAGCACAAAGTTCAAGTCCCATGCGGGCAATGGTGGCTTCCTTGGTGGTTTTACATTTTTAATTCCTCTCAGAAACTGCCTGAGTAGAGGATGTGAGAAGACTGGAGGGTCCATGTTGTATTCTGCTGAAATAGCTGATGCATGAATCTTAATGGAAGAATAGGACAGGCCATTGTGGAAAAGCTCTGCCAAGTATTCCAGGATGTTAGCTATGTTTACCAGTGACACATTTTCTCCTTTTGCTGCACTCCAAATGAGATACCTTTTCCATTTTGCTGAATAGGTTTTCCTTGTTGAGGGTCTGCGAGCCTCCAAGATAATGTCTTTAACCCTTTGAGATAAATCTGGGTTATTTTGTCTTATGCAATGTTCCAGGCAGCCAGCTGCAGCGTTTTTAGGTTTGGATGCAGGGTTTTGAAGTTGTTCTGTGTTAGCAGTAAGGGAACTAGGGGCAGAGGCCATATTTGTTCCCGAGACATGCTTCTCAGTAATGGGTACCAATGCTGCCTCGGCCAGTCTGGAGCTATCAGGATGATCCTTGGACGGTCTTCTTTGATCTTCAATAGCACCTTGTGCATCAAAGGAAGAGGTGGGAATACATATGCTGTCAGATTTTTCCAACTGAAAGATAGGGAGTCCACCTTCCAAGCAAGTGGGTGGTATGCCCTCGTGCAGAATTTTTCCAATTGGTGGTTGTGTGGGGATGCGAATAAGTCTATTTCTGGTAGTCCCCATTTCCCTGTAATGGATTTGAAGATGTCTGGATGCAGCATCCATTCGTGGGCATCTGTGGTAGTTCTGCTTAGGATGTCTGCTAGTATATTTTCTTTTCCTGGTACAAATATTGCCTGTAACTGAATGTTGAAGCTCAGGGCCACATTCCAGAGGTCCATTGCCATCCGGCATAGAGGGTATGAATGTGTGCCTCCCTGTTTGTTGATGTACCACATAACTGTGGTGTTGTCCGTCCTTATCAGCAATTGACCCTGTCGAAGAAATGGTCTGAATGTCTGAATTGCCAGTTTTACTGCCAGCATCTCCTTTTGATTTATGTGTAGGTTCAGCTAGTCTTGAGTCCATAAGCCTTGTATGCACTTGTCCAGCATGAGTGCCCCCCAACCGAGGTCTGAGGCGTCCGTTGTGATAGTCTGGCTTGGTTGAGTGCTGTGGAAGGGCAGTCCTTTGTTCGATTGACAGGCCTGAGCCCACCATTGGAATTCCTGCTTCAGGCATGGAATTATTGGAATTTGGGTTTCTAGGCTGTGCTTGTGCTGAGACCATAAATTCCTTAGGTACCATTGTAACTTTCTCATATGTAGTCTGGCATGTGGAATCAATATTATGCAGGATGCCATGTAACCCAGGGCTTGCAGGACTTTCCTTGCTGTTAGCTGGTTCTGCTTTGTTAATGCCATGAAATAGAGAGGAAGGTGCTTCTGTTTTTCCGCTGTGAGGGATGCCATTTGATTTGATGTGTCCAGCTCTGCACCCAAGAAAGTTATCCTTTGGGATGGTATCAGCCTTGACTTTTTTTATATTGACTGTGTATCCCAGGGCTTGCAGTAGATGAATGACCTTTTTCAAATCTTTTGCTAATTTGCTTTTGTTGTCCGCTTGTAACAGGCAGTCGTCCAGGTAAGGGTAAATTTGAATTCCCTGAAGCCTGCAATGAGCAATTACTGATGCCAGGCATTTCATGAATACTCTGGGCAGTAGATAAGCCAAAGGGCAATGCTGAGAATTGATAATGCTCTGATCCTGCAAGAAATCTGAGGTATCTTCTGCAATTTGGTCGTATGGGGACGTGCAGGTATGCCTCCTTGAGATCTAGAGTTACCAGCCAAGACTCCTTGCCCAGCATGGGAAGAAGCTGCTGTAGGGTCAGCATTTTGAATTTTGGAACAATGAGGTATGTGTTTAGAGCGGACAGGTCGAGAATAGGTCTCCATTGGTTTTCTTTTCTTGGCACCAGGAAAAGTCTGGAGTAAAATCCTTTTCCTTGTTCCATAGACGGTACCCTTTCTATAGCTCTCATCCTTAGTAAGTGGTGTATTTGTTCTAGAGCTTTTGTCTTTTGATTTGGAGGTAGGTTTGGCATTCCTCTCTTCCTTGGTAGAGTATGGAAGTGAAACCTGTAACCTTGGTCTATTGTCTGTAAAATCCATTTGTCTCCTGTGATGTGATGCCAGTTTACTGAAAATAAGGCTAGCTTTCCGCCTAAGGGTGCTTCTAGTTGTTCCCTGGTAGGCGGTCTCAGAGCCAAGTCACTGTGATTGTCCTGTGGAAGTGGTGGTGGCTGGATCTGTGGTAGTACTTCGCTGGTTGTTAGGCTGCCACTGATGTCCCCTGTAGGCACCTCTGGATTGACCCCTGCCTCTTGGGCGCCTATTCTTGCCTCTCTGAGCTCTGGAGGTGTCTGGAAAGGACCAATTCTTGGAAGGCCAGTTCCTACTAAACCTTGGAGGCTGTACCTGTAAGAAATCCTTGACTGTCTGGACAGATTTTGCTTTCTCTTCCACCTTCTTCAGCACCTGCTATGCAGGGGAGCCAAACAAATTGAGCTTATCCATGGGAGCATCTAGGAGCTTTGATTTAACATGGTCTGGTAAGGACTTCTCTTTTAACCATGCATGCCTTCTGATCACTGTACCAGTCATAGCTGACCTAAAGGAAGCCTCCAGTGCATCATAGCCGCATTTTAAGGAATGATTACTGACCTGCTGAATGTTATGTACCATTTCCTGAACAGATTTTTTGTCTAATGGTTCAGACGAGGACAGGTTTTTAGTTAACTGATCTAACATAAACTCCTGATACTGAATCATGTGGAATTGACAGTTTAAGGCCCTAGCCGAAAGAGTAGCAGAAGTATAAACTTTTTTACCCCATCTCTCTAAGGCCCTAGATTCCCTTTCAGAGGGGAGGGGGTTTTTGGCAGAGGTAGCTGCTACTGCCTTGGGTCCCTGGGAGATAGTTTCAGGATCTGCAAAAGGAGCCTTATACAAATGATAATGTGTGTCCGGAACCCTGTAGTACCTGTCGGGCTTAGCAGGGACCGGAGGAAGAGAATCAGCAGTACAAGCATCATTAAATGCATCATCCACAACAGTAAGTACTGGAGGAATGGCTAAAGGCCTATGCTGTGGCAAATGCGAAAAGGTCCTAAGCCTTTTCCTAGAGTCTGAAAAATCCTGGCCCTGCCATTGAAATTGTTCCCTCATAGCATGCAAGGTTTCCCCAAAAGAAAATTACTCAGGCGGAGAGGCAGAAGGAATGGAGTCTTCTGCATCAGAGTCCTCATAAGGAGAATAAGGGCCCTCTGGAGGGTTTGTATTATCTGAATCATCAGAGGAGTAATCTGAAGAAACTGGCTCAGGGGGCTCTGCTCTAGGCCTCTTCTCTGGAGGTGGGTGAGAGGCCCTGTCAGGGTGAGGTTGGGATCCCCGGATCAAAGAAATGAGATCCTCTGCTAGACTAAGCATTTGAGAACTAGAGCTAGGCCTGTGACAGGGGGTCTTAGCAGGCACAGTCTTGGTAGATTTTGCTGCTTTAGCCCTGGCAAAAGCCTTAATTGACATGGATGCAGGGGGCCTAGCAGCTCCACGTGCAGGAGTAGATATATCCAAAGGAATAGTATCAGATAAATCCTGTGAACCTGCAAGAGCAGGTGGGATTTCAGTAGCAGATTCAGCCATGCTGGATGAGGCCTCGGTAGGAGGCAAGCTTTCGGCCGAAGGAAGAACCGTGGACTCGGTTTCAGCTGAAACCGAGACACTCGCGGTTGACTTAACCGCAGTTTCGGCCGAAACCGCGGACCGCGAGTGTCGGTCCTTTTCCTTGCGCTTTTTAGTTCATTGCGAAGTCGGAGTTTCCGACGGCATATTGTAAGCAAAAGCGGAGCCGAAAAACTCCTCAGCAAATTCCGACCGACGTCTAAGTGTCCGTCGGTTGAAAGAAGCACAGGCTAGACAAGCTGCTACGTTGTGGTCTGGGCCTAAACAAGGTAGGCAGTAAGAGTGGAAATCTTTATGAAGTATTTGTTTCCCACAAGTTAAACAGTTATTCACTTTTTCTGACATCGGCTGAGGCAAGAAAGAGTCCCCAACGGGGTACTTAGCTTTTTAGAAGTCTTTGGTAGTAGTAATCTCTGGTTCTGACCGACCGGCACTTGCGAACAGCTTCTGCTTCGGGCGCCACACGGGAAGAAAGACTGAGGAAAATGGCGTCGGCTGATACCTTTATACCCGAAGAACTGCAGCTATGACGTCGGGTGAAGTGCGACATCAGCCGAGGCCAGACCCAGGCTTTGGAATCCAGCCGACCGAAGGGCTGCCTGACGACAGGACAACCCATTTGTTAGGACTGCAGATGCATCCTTGAAGGACATCTACATCTGAAGAAGTTACCAAATGATACACTGACAAGGTCAGAAAAAGACCAAAACATGGAATGTCTATAGTTAATGGGCTTGGCTTTGTTGGCTTGAATGTACTCAAAGACTTAAAAAGTAGTCATGGGCATTCAGAAGCCATGTAGCTGAAACACTGGTATATCCTTAAGGAATCATTTACCTCCATACAGGAGTTTTAGGATATTAAACAAATAAGATTAACTTGGTTGGGTCTTACTTGCAGTTTTTACTGACTGTTTTTTGTGACCTTTTTACCCTTTCTGTAAATCAAAATGAGGGAAAAAGCATCTGAAAGATACAGTAAAATAGAACCACTTCCTTCCAGATGTGATAAAAGAAACAAGCTAGTTAGTAAAAGTAAAACATGTAGACCATCTTGGTAAACAACTACTGCTGATTCTGATTCAGTGACAAGGGATAGAGAGTAGTCTCCAAATTGAAAGACCTACTCTAGTAGAGTTTTTGCTTAATCTAGAATCGAAGCTGCTTCTGAAAAGGGGTAATTAGTAGGTCATATAAAATATTGTACATTAACTATAGGAATCAGTCAGGGTGGCCATGGTGGTGCAGCGGTTAGCGTTGCCGCCTCACAGCAAGAGGATCTCCGGTTCAATCCGCGGCTGGGGTGCCTTCTGTGCGGAGTCTCCATGCCCTCCCTGTGGTCTCGTGGGTTTCCTCCCACATCCCAAAGACATGCTGTAGGTGGATTGGATACTCTAAATTGGCCTTAGGTGTGAGTGTGTGCGTGTGTGTGCCAATCATGAGCGGGCAGGTGATCCGCTGTGGCGACCCCTAACCGGGAAAAAGCCGAAAGAACTATAGGAATCAGTCAGAGGAGGTTAGAAAAGATTGGGAAGAGAGAGAGACTGGGTAAGCAATTCACAAGGAAACAATGATGGTAGGATGTACGTATGGCTCCCAAATATGCAACAAAGTCTAGAAGATTTAAGATTTTTGTTTGATAGTATTTGCATAAGTATTTTTATACCCCAAGCAGACACCAAAGATTTTTTTCCTCAGGTAGACTGCAAATGTTGGAGGTGGGATGGGGAAGAAAGAGGTAACTGGGAACATATGTTTTGGTTTTGTAATGAGTTGGCAGACTTTAAAACTTCCCCACAGAGTTCTCTTTCAGAAATACTGGGTGACCAAATGGGTGCAATTCAGGAAATAATTTTTTTTGGGCTGGGATACAGGATCTTAATTGCTTAGGTATAGTAAGGCCTCAAGTTTAATTCTGGTGGCTGCCAAAAAAGTAGTAATTAGAAAATGGAAATCAAAGTCTAAACCATTTGTATTTGTAGAACTAGAAGTGGGATCTTTAGAAAAGGGTAGGAGCAATTTACACAGAAAAAATGTAAATTGTGGGAAAAGTACATACAGAATAATGTTTTGGAGGAGGAGTGAGATTTAAGGGAAAGCAGGAATTGAGGAATGTATGTAATGTTGGACTGATGATAGTTCTAAAAAATAATAAATGAGATATACAAGGGTTTTCACTGGAAACATGTAAATATGGTTTGCTTTCTTTTATATAAATGTATTTTTTGCCTACGTCTTAAGTGATAATTTAATAAATGTGTTAAAAAAGGTTAGACAGATGTCTGACAGAAGCCATGACAACAAGTAGATAATAGCTGTCTAATATAACCCCAGATACCACATCTAAAAAGTACAGTTGTGTAAAATCTTACCATAACAGTAGATGTCCTTGCCTTTATCGCTGCAGTATTCATCACCTATGGGATTCCCTGCTGTGTAAGACTGACATCTGGCCAGTCTACCAAAGGCTACCATTGCTTTAAGGTATGTCGAATGTCACGCAAATACTCCTCCCATAGCATAGGGCATAAAGGTGACATTTAGACTTACCATCCTCAGAACTGATTGCCCCAGTAGGAACACCAGTCCAAGGAAAACCAAACAGAACCTGCACATCCAGGAAGGAAAAAGACTAGGGGGCTGGAGGGAGGGAGTGAATACTGCAGTGGTGAAAGCAACAAAATCTACTACTATGGTAAGATTTTACACAACTGTACTATGTAATTACATTCACCGCTGCCGTATTCATCACATAAGGGAGAGCGCCAAAGCTCAAGAAGAAAACAGGGAAAAGGAAGCAGCAGTGGAGCCCTCTAAGAAACCATGAAGAATGGCATTAGCAAAACCAGCTCTAGCTCTGGAGATAACATCCAACTGGTGGTGTTTGGTAAAAGTATGCACAGAAGTCCAGGTAGCTGCTTCAAGAATAGAATTAGTGTCTAAGCCCTTGAAAAAAGCACCAGATGAAGCCACTGCTCTATTAGAATGAGTCTTTACAGAAGATGGAAGGCTCTTGTCATGAAAAGTGTAACAAAAAGAAACAGTCTTTGAAATCCAAGTTGAAATAGTTTGCTTAAAAACAGCTAATCCTACAGACCTAGGATGAAACAAACAACTGATCAGATTTTCTGATAGCTTTAGTCTTATCCAAACAAAATCTGAGCTGTCTGTGCACGTCCAAAGTATGTAGCAACCTCTCACTATCAGATTGCAGAGAGGGGAAAAGTAGGCAAATTAACAGACTGATTAAGTAACAACTCATTAACCACTTTAGGCATAAGAGAAGGATTAGTATGCAAAGACACCCTGTTCTCATGGAATATCAAAAAAGGCAGACAAGCCATAAGGGCTTCCATCTCAGACACCCGTCTGGCAGAAGTAAGAGCTAAGAAAAGAAGTGTCTTGCAAGAACAATGTTGCAAGGAAGCTGAAACAGCAGGCTTGAAAGGAGACTGAGTTAATTTCTACAGAACAAAATTAAGATCCCAGGGAGGAAAAACAGGCTTCCTAAAAGGTCTAATATTAAGGACACCTTTAAGAAATTGCTTAGCCTCAAATCTAGAAGCTAAAGGAGAAGTTAAAGGCAGACAAGCAGAAAGAGCTGATAAGTAGGCCTTAACAGAAGAACAGGCTAACCAGCATTGTGCAACTCACACAAATAAGAAACAACCAAAAGAACATCCCTAGTAAGTGGGTCCAGGTTACAAGAACGATACCAAATAGAAAACCTCTTCCCATTTAGATAAGTAGGATTTCCTAGAGGTAGGTTTCTTGGCCTCCTGCAGAATATCCTCAGAAAAAAAGTGACTATGAGGAATCAAAACCCTATCACCCACAGTGTCAGTTGAAGCATGAACAGGTGGGGATGAATGAGAGATCCCTTGTATTGTGTGAGTAGATCCATCCTGTGAGGTAACTTGTGATCACTGCCCTTGGCTAGATGCAGAGGTAGAGGTAATCAGTGCTGTTGTGGCCAAAAGGGAGTCACCAAAAAGATATTGGGAGCATCCTGTTGAATCTTGAACAGGACTCTTGGAATGAAAGGAAGGGGAGGGAATGCAAAAAAAACATCCCCTTCCAAGAAAATGAAAGGGTATCCAACTTCCACACCAGAGGACCTGGGACTCTGGTACAAAACAGAGGAAGCTGATTGTTCAGAAGGGAGGCAAAGAGATCTACTTGAAGAGTACCCCACTGGTGAACAATGTCCAGAAACACATCCCTGTGAAGCATCCATTTGTGGGATTGAATGAAGGACCTGCTCACAGTATCTGCCATAAGGTTCTGATCTGAAGGGATATAAACTGCCTGAAGAGTCACTTGATACTTGACAGCCAGATCCCATACCAGAAGTGATAACCGGCAAAGAAGGTAAGATCTTGTCCCCCCATGTTTGTCAATATACCACATAACTGTGGTATTGTCTGTGAATACCTTGAGATGCACTGAAGAGAAAAGAGGATGAAAGGCCTGAAGAGCCAGCAAAAGTGCTCTCATCTCTTTGACATTGATGTGCTCCTTCTGCTGAAGATGCAACCACACTCGCTGTATCTTCAGGGAGCCAAAAGTTGCTCCTCATCCCACATCTGAAGTGTCTGTGAACAGATCCCGAGAGGGAACAGGAAGATGAAAAAGGAGCCCTGGATTTAGCGACAACTGCTGAATCCACCAGAGAACTTTCTTCTTGAGACAAGGAAGAAGCGGAACTGTAAGGTCTAGAGGATGTGCATGTTGAAGCCACAGCGACATCAGAAAGCACTTCAACTTCCTCATGTGGAGTTTGGCCAGAGGGATCATCGGAATGGTGAAAGCCATGAAACCCAGAGCCCTCAGAAGCTCTCTGTCTGTAATGGAGGCCAGGGGAAGAAGAGTCTGAAAGTAAGAAATGAGAGTTAAGGCCTTTAGAGGAGGTAGGGATGCCAGCACTGGCACCGCTTGAATCCTGCAACCCAGAAAGACATGATCCAGAGAAGTAGTCAGAGAAGACTTTTATCATGAACTCCAGGCTCTGAAGAAGAGAAAGGGCAAAACAAAGATTTTGCAAAAAGATCTCCAGAGAGGATGCCTGAATCAGCAGGTTGTTCAAATAAGAAAATATTTGGATCCCTTGAAGTCTGCAAAAAGCAATCCAGGAGCAAGGCATTTGGTGAACACCCTTGGGGCAGCAGAAAGGCCAAAGGGCAAAACACAGAACTGAAAATACCAAGAAGCAAGGGACAAACCGAAAAACCTCCTGAAAAAAAGATGGATCGGAATATGGAGATAAGCATCCTTGAGATCCAGAGACACCAAAAAGGCCTGAGGGAGCAAGTGAGGAAACAGAGTCTGAACGGACAACATCCAAAAGGAAGGTACCTTCAGAAAAGTGTTTAGATGAGAGAGGTCTAGAATCGGTCTCCTGGTACCTTCTTTTCTGGCCACTAGAAACATTCTTGAATAGAACCCATTCCCCCTTTGGGGCACAGATGCCTCTTGAATAGTATCCTGAGACAAGAGATCTCAAAGAACCTCTGGGAAAAAAGGAAATTGTTCTCAAAGAGGATGAGGAATGCCCATAAAAGGAGGCTGGGATATCCACACCATGAAGTACCCCTGACGAATGACTGACAGAACTCAAGAATCCTAAGTGATTCAAAGCCAAATAGGATGAGAAAGGCAAACAGAAAGAGGAATGTGGCTGGGAGCAGGTGGATAGTCAGACAGCACCTGGTTTATCAAGAAAGGAAGGCTTCTGAATCCCTGCAGTCTGAGTGGCCTTAGCAGGAGGAGCCCGTTTACCACCCTTTTTATCTTTAACAGGAGGACTAAGATTGCCTATGAACAAAGGCTGGCTAAGAAGAGTAGTTTCTCTGAAATTTGGGCAGAGGAGAAACAAACACATGTTTAAGCTCCTGTAAGGCCTTCCCCTTGTCCTGAAGAGACTTAAACCATCAGCTGCTTCCCAAAACAAAAGTCAATTATCCAGAGGGGCACCCATCAACTTAACCTTAATACAATCAGGTAAAGGTTGAAGCCTAAGCCAAGAATACCTCTTCATTGCTGAACCAAAAGCAGCAGCCCTAGAAAAGGCATCTGCTGAATCATAACTACATTTGATAGAATGATTAACTACTTGAGAGGAAGTCCCTAGCAGGGAAAGAGCAGAATATTTACTCTGAGTCTGGAAGATCAGAAAAAAGTTGACAAGCCTGAGAAAGAAGATCCAACACATACCTAGATATATGGGTCTGATAATTAATTGCCCTAAAAGCTAGGATAGCAGAAGTATAAACTTTCTTACCCATCCTGTCCATGGTTCTGCTGTCCTTGCCAGTAGGCAGTAATTTGGATGTAAGAAGCAATTGAGATGACTTAACAGAGGCTACAGACACCACAGAGGGGGTCAGCAGCAGGACATCAGAACAAAACGGAACAATCCTCAGGCACCCTATAAAACCTATCAGGCTTCTTGGGAGCAGGAGGCTGAGAATCAGGCACTTTAGAGGCATTGGAAAAAAAAGGAAGTTATGTACTCACCATAATGTTCCATCTGAGTATTTGGATTTCATTTGTCATCAACCTGTGAGAATTGGATCCGAGACGGCAGCTTCACCAGTGTCTGATTCGAGCTCCAAGCTCCTCCCCTTACCCATAATACCCCTCCATCTCCTTCCTTCCCTCAAATCGAGTTTGCCACACCAAACACATAAACCCGATCCGATATACCTTAATAACAGTGAAGAACAGGAGAGCCACATAGGCGCTCTCTCCTGCCTACCAAAGTAAGAACATAATGAGAAGGTCAGGGGGAAGTAGCGAGGGACAGTTGATGATAAATGAAGTCCAACTACTCAGATGGAACATTATGGTGAGTACACAGCTTCTTTATCTGAAGTAATTGACTTCATTTGATCATCAACCAGTGGGACAGAGTCCCCAGCTATCAAACTCTTGCGTGGAAGGATATTTCGGAGCACCGCAGAGCCAAAGGATGCTCTTCCCCTAGATATCATGTCCAATTTATAATGAGAAATGAAGGTGTGAGATGAGGACCAAATAGCCACCAAACAAATATCATCCAAAGACACCCTAGACCAAAAAGCCTCTGACATAGCCATGGACCTGGTAGAATGGGCATTTATCCTACCTGGAAGTGACATGCCTCTATATTTGTAAACCTGAAGGATGCAAAGGGAAATCCATCTGGCAATGGTTACCTTAGAAATCGGTTTGCCCAGAAAGGGTGTAGAAAAAGACACAAACAACTGGTCAGACCTGTAAAAGGTCTTAGTCCTATGTAAGTAGAAACGTAGCTGTCTATGTACGTCTAATAACTGCAATTTATATTCACCCCTGTTCTGAAAATTTGGAAAGAAAACAGGTAAATTTCTAATTTGATTGATATTTGTTTCAGAGGCCACTTTAGGAAGAAAAGAAGGATTAGTACAAAGTGAAACCCTGTCCTTATGGAAAATCATATATGGAGGTTTGACAGATAATGTCTGGAGTTCTGACACCCTCCTAGCTGAGGTGATGGTCACTAGGAAGGCTGTCTTCCATGAAAAAATTTTAGATCCACAGAAGCAGCCGGTTCAAAAGGTGGAGCAACCAAAGCTTGTAAAACTAAGGTTAAGATCCCAAGGGGGAGAAGGATCTTTAACCGGGGGCCTTAAGAGAAAGGTACCTTTAATAACGGTTTTGAAAAGTCTGGAGGAAGCTAATGAAGCCATGTTCTCACCTATATGGAAGTTGGAAATAGCAGCCAATTAAACTTTTACTGTAGATGAGCTAGCGCCCTGCTGTAAAATGTGCACCAAGAACTCAAGTACCACTGGAACAGGAGTTCTGGAAAGGATCCAGAACCCTTTGAGAAGCCCAGATGGAAAAACGCTTCCATTTGCTATGGTATAGTTTTCTGGTGGATGATTTATGAGCTGCCACCAGAATAGTCTTGACCGGAGAAGATAGACCAGGAGTCCTAGCAATCAATGGAACTGGAGCAGCCAAGCTGTAAGCTTTAGACTGACCAGGTCTGGATGAGGTAACCTTGAAGGGTGTGAGATGAGATCCAATACCGGCTCCAAGATCCATGAAGGAACCATCAGATGAGACCAACGGAAGGGAAACCAGACTTGGCGAGGCCAGAATGGGGCAATGAGGATTACTTTGCTCCCCAACTTGTGTGCCTTCTGGAGGAATTCTGGTATAAGAGGAAGTGGGGGTTAAGAATAAAAAAAGACCGGGAGGCCAAGCATGGACCAGAGCATCACTGGGGGATTCCCCCTGTGGGGGGATCAAAATGAGGAACTCACTGCACTTCACGGTGCAAGGAGATGCAAAGAGATCACAGCAAGGCTGACCCCACTCAAGGAAGATCTGCTCCACTACAGAAGGATTTAGAGACCACTCATAAGACATCAGGATAGTCTTGCTCAGTTTGTCCGCCAGTATGTTGGATCAATCCGGAATGTGCGTTGTTACCAGAAAATGGCTAGTAGAGATCGCCCATTCCCACACTCTCATGGCCTCGTGACGAAGGGGGTAAGATCTGGTTCCTCCCTGCTTGTTGATGTACCAGACCACTAACCTGTTGTCTGTCTGAATTGCAATGGTTCCCACAGGAAGAAAGGCATGAAGGGCCTGCAACTCTAACAAGACCGCTCTCATCTCTAGAACATTGATATGCAACTTGGTCTCACGCAGGGACCACGTGCCTTGGACTGTCCTGCCCGAGCACTACCCCTCCCCCACCCTAGTTGGAAGGTGTCCGTGGTCACCGTGGCTTGGGGAGGGGCTGCAATAAATGTTCGTCCCTCGGCTAGTTCCAAGGTGTGTATCCACCAGAGGAGGGACTTCCTACAAGCATTGTTTATATGAATAGGATGAGTCAATGGCAGATCTAATAATGATCATTGGACCACTAGAGTCCACTGTAGTACCCGCATATGCCGACGAGCACAGGGAAGAAGAGTAACGGTAGCTGCCATGGAACCTAGGGCTTGTAATACCGCCTCGGCTGAAAGAAGTTGAGACTGAAAGATCACGGACACATGGAGTCGTAAATTTCAAACTCTTTCCGGAGTTTGCAAAACCTTGGTTTACAACGTATCTATCCTTGCTCCAATGTAGTCTAAGGCCTAAACTGGGTTTAGAGATGACTTGGATATGTTGATTGTAATTCCCAGAAAATCTGACAGTTTCAGGAAATAGTCTCTGGCCTGACAAAGCAGACGCTTGGTGGGAGCAGCAAGGAGCCAATGTTCCAGGTACGGAACTAGATTCTAAGAAGAATCTGCGGAACCCCCCTTGACCCCTCGGAAGCAATCAACCATGGTTCCCCCTGAGCATCTGAAATGGATGCCTGCAAAGCCTCGTCGGACGTGCTGCCTGCCAGATCCTCACCAGCCTCCAGCCTGGTCAAAGCAAAGAAATCTGAGAAAACATCCAGACGAGCTCCAGGTTTGTAACAACCTCAAGAGAAACACCCATCACAGACTGGACAGTGGAAGACTCCGGTCTTACCTTTTTCACCTTCTGCTTCCCTGACGGATGACCCTCAGGGCGGGAAGTTCCTTCCATTATATCTTTAGCAAGAAACTTAAGATGCTGGTTCTCAAGATACAATGAAAGGGGAGAAAGCCTACTATGAAGGGTTTTCGGGACGAATGCCTGACAAACCAAATAAGACGTATGATCATGAAAAACACCTAGGCAAAAAAAGGCACTTCTCATGGCAGGTTTTATGGGGAATCTGTCTCCCACATTGGCATTTACCCTTCCTGGATGACATTAACCCCAAACAGCACAAAGAATTCAAGAAAAGGCACAAAACCCCAACTGGGTACTTATCTGCAAAGATGAGGACTTCAGCAAACAGAAGTAATCAGCAAAATATAAATTCACAGTAAAAATGGCAGAAAACGGATGTAGGCAATCAGAACAACAGTTAGAAACAGTGTTCAGACTGGCAGCAAAGAAGTTCTAAGGATGGTATATCTGAATGTCACCCTTATGCTCTACGCTACTCGAGGAGTATTTGGGTGATGTTCAACGTAGCTTAAAACAATGGTAGGCTTTGGTAGACTGGCTGGACATCAGGCTTCCACTGCAGGGAAACCCATATGTGATGAATACTGCAGTGGTGAATGCAAGTACATATAAAGATGTGTCTGCTTTACATCTAGATGATTTGCCTAATCAAAAATATGTACTTAGTTTGTTAAAACTGCAAATACTACACATTACTTACAAATTTTCAAGACTGCTGCCTTTCTTACATTGTAATTCCTTAAATCACTACTCAAGTTCTCCTGTATACTGCCTGCCTGTCAACTTGACGCTCTTAGCTATATAAATTATTAACTCTGTAATTCACTTGACCAGAGCTAATATCATTCTAGTCCACTTATCTGGCTATCAAATAATAAAGAAATACAAACTTTTTTCTATCCAAGATACTTCTTCCCTTGACATATTTAAAAAAGCCGTGTAAAACTTCCTTTAAGAAAACATTTTTTATTCATAAAAACTCTTTCTAAGAAAGCATTTTTTATTCATTAATACTCTTTCCATACTAATACTTAGTGATTGTCATAAAATATGTATTGTATTAGACACTGGGTTTCAGATTTTTTTTTTGTGTGTGTGTTCTTTAAATCAGAAACAGGGAAATGGTCAAAACAGAAATAAAACACACTTAACAGAGTACATCAAATGGCCAACTGGCACGTCATGCAGTTTCACTTTTTTTTTTGTTTTTTACTGGTAGTCTGAGGCAGGTTACATTGCTGCAGTACGTGTACGAGCTTAAGGACAGAGCAGTACTGGGTGTACTTTAACAATGGAGTACAAATGCTTTTCATGAGTAAATAATGCATGCAGCAGAGTATGTACATCTGAGCTTAGCATAAACATATTATTTTGCATTGCTGCTGGTGGTATGTCGTTGCTTCTCCTGAGGAAGAACTATGAGTCAGTTTACCTAATGTTGGCCTGAAAAAACATTGGGCAAGTCACTGTTAGACACACCATGCAAATGTCAGAAACAGTGTTCCAAACAGGATCTACGGACACTGATCAATACTGGACTACAAACATTTTATCTCTGCAAAAGCGATGAATGGAAAAGGTACGAGTGCCAGATGTACACATAAAATGGCATAATGTAACTTAAGAATCTTTTAATCAATTGGCCTTTCTGTACAGTATAGTGACACTGACATAATGGAAAAACTGGCAAACAGTTGGAGCCCCCAAAAAAATAATAATAAATAAAAAAAACTGTTGATGTGGCATGCAAAGCAGATTTGATTAGCAGCACTTCTAATTTGCATTTCAAATGCGAACAGTATGCTAATTAATCTGTTTAAATCTTCAGCTGAAGACATTTATTCAGTCCTTTAATCACACCTTAGGAAGTCGTTTGATGACTGTGTTGAATACATGAAGTTTAAGTGGCCTTGCATAATTTGGGTTTATCTGCATGCATAATTCTAGTAAATACAAATGTATCAAAGCCTTCCAAACAGCAGCAGCAGTGCCATAGAGGGTTCTCTTCCAGTGACAACAGCAGGTTTGCAAGTTTGTGACAGCCTCTTTACTAACAGCATGGGGTAGAGGTGTTATGCAGTACATTTATTGTTTTCAGAAAGGGGCAAGTAAGTGCGTACACATTTTTATTTTAACATACTTGCACACTTCTAGCAGGAAATGTACAGAAACGGAAAAGCATACATTTAAAAGATCAGTCACAAGTAGAGGTGGAGAATACTGTTTTACATAGAAGTGACAAACCTACTGTGTAAAACAGGGAAAAGCTACTGCCGCTCACTGCTGAGAGCTACTCTTTTGATTCAGCAAACAAATGCTTATCATCCCAGTTTTAAAATCTGAAAACTGCCTGGCACCAAAGATATGACATCACTGTTATCACTTAGAATGACATCATTTATATGAAGTATAGAGGATAAGTCAATACCATGAGATGACACTGTTATAGTCGGACATAAAAGGGAGAAAAGCAGTACTGAAGGTGTTGTAGCAGAGAAACAGCAGGGTAAAACACAAGCGATCCTGTTACTCTAACTGAGATTGGGTCTAGGAGTGGCTCACCAATGACATGAACAGAGTAAACACCATGGGTGTGATACATTTTAACTCCAGCAAGACCTCTGACACCTCGCTTCAGAAGAAACTGGTGAAAAATGAAAGGGTTTGCTGTTTGCTGTTGCATCCCAAAATCATATGGTAAACAGGAAACTGTTAAGTGTCTAAAAGCAGTTGGTGACTACTGGGATATATAAGGTTTGGTTCTAGGGCAAATGTGTCCAGCAAATTTGGGTCTGAAACTAAGAATAAAACAGATGCTTGTCAACACCAAAACACTGCAGTGCTCATGTATGAAAATGACAACTTCCAATACATCCTGGTCTAACCTGCAGTGTAGACAGAGAAATTGCTGCTGGAGATTAACATAAAAAATTACACAGTTACGTATGTTGATAGAGAAATCCAAGGAAAATATTCTGGGAGTGATAACCTTAAGTGGGGGCAAAAGATTAGCAAATGATCTGGTGGGACAGCAATCAACCTATGCTGCATTACCCAGGGCAGAATGAGCAGGTGGAGGATATATACATATTTGGAGGAATGAACACAAGAGATGTTGAGGCCAACTTATCATTGTACAGAGGTCCCTGGTAAAGCAACATGTAGAGTATTACATCCATTTCTGACAAGCCTTTAGAAAGAGGCAGTGAGAATTTTAACCTAATAGAGTGTTATGTAAAGTCATCAAAGTTGGGAATAGGGCATACTTCATGGCTTTACCACACTGTCCCACTACCATACATCAAGCATGAGATGTGGGGTTGAAGTATAAGGCAGGGTGAGCCAAGAGAGAGGTGGCAACTAGAGGAAGGACAATCCAAAACTGACTTCAGAAAGTACTGTTTCATGCAAAGGGTGGTGGCATCCTGAAAAGTATGACAGTACTTTTGAAACACATTAGCAGAAAGAATAATGGAAGAGTAGGGCAACACCTCTGATCAGGAATGCCCAAAACAAACAGAAGAAGGGTTGGAAAGTGAAATTGGGGGATGGGGGTGCACAGGAGCTAACTGCAATGCTTGGGTGTACCTTGTCTGTAGATTAGCTAGGTCATACATAGGTGAAAGCATGTTTAGGCTTTAAAGGGCTAAACTCTGGTAGGTCTACCCTGTAACGTCCCCACTCTGGGCCATTGATCAAGTAGCCTGAATCCTCACCACTGGCACTGGAGACGGATGTTCACTTGGAACAAAAATGGATACACCCAGTATTTCCAGATGCAGCTCTTTGCATTAAGCACAATCTTACTATATTTTCCTAAATGATCTAAAGAATTATTATTCCTTGGTTACTTACTAGAGCGAGGCCAAATGAAGTAGGTGAGACATCCTTCTTTATCAGGTTACAAAAACAGAGTGCAATGAGACTTCATTCTCGCCTAGTATTAAAATATCATTTTTGTCCTGTATTACAGAATGACATCACATACATCTGGTCAGCTTACTTATGGTTCTCATTCTACTCCCCTTGGCTAGAAGCTGTCAGGATTTAGCACATATGCGTCAATAATACACACACACACACACACACACACACACACACACACACACACACACACACACACACACACACACACACACACACACACACTTGCTAAGATCTGCTGCAGCTCCTGAAAGTCATAAAACAATTTCAAACCTTCACCCTTTCAGAGTAGCAATTAGTTCACCCTAAAGACAATGCAGAAAGCTTCCTAATACAGACTTTTTTGTCTCTGGCTGCATTGAGAACTGTAAGCTACAATCTTTATGGCCTAAGCCAGGTAATTTAATTTAAAACTATTTTCAAAGTTAGGTGGATTGAGATTAATCTCTTCTCTTCCAGAATCCTCTGTTAAAATGTATACATCTAAACAGTTACAATAACATGTGTATATTTCTTTTTCTGTCCAGCAGGGCACACTGTTGGTACATTTGTAACACAAGCAGATTTACAAATACATTTTTCAACACGAGCATCTGTAAAACTCAGTTTGATATACAAATGACATATAATTCTTTACAAAATTCCAGCTAGCTGTGCTGGCATATGTTACACATCCACTGCCCTACTTCTTCTGGCATAGCCGCTATTACTCATTCAGCTAAATGTTGTTGAAAATATGGTCAGAAACTAAAAATAAAAACACTTTTTTGTTGAATCTTATTTTGTTGTTCTATATAATACTATTTTCTTACAGCAGTAAAATCAATTAATATGTCCTACCCCAGAACGACCTAACAGTGTGACCACACTAGTATGATTTTTGCTTTTTCTGCCAAGATTATTCCTTTTGGCAGTACACTCCTTTATCCACCCAAACAGGCTTTTTAACATCTCTCTCTCTCTCATTCACACTGTTAATGACCTTACTCAGAATCACTGTTTACTTTTAGAAACACTGGACAACACATCAGTAACTTTGTCCAGTGATTTTTTTGTCTTTAATTAAACCCTTCATCAAACTGCCAACACTGCTTTTTACAAAGACTAAGAATTAGTTTTCTTTCTTTTTTTCTGTTTTGCTCCCCACAGCTGGCCATCAGATACTCCCAGTCCCTCCTCATCTAGTGGGTCTACTTGACCTGCCTAGCCTTTTATGGGCTATTCCCAACCTAAGTCTGGAGATGGCAGGGACATCAAGAAACCTAAGGGAGTGTTGCACTGCTGACAGGTGGTAAGTCACCCAATTCCCCACTCTTTACTTGCTCTAACCCTTTTAGCAGGGGATGGCATGGAATGTATTCTGCTACATCTCTACCATGTCTGCACATATGCCTCAGCCTGCGCTCTGTCCCACTACAATACAACATCCCTTGTGAGTCCCCATTCTCCACCAGAGATCAAGGGTGAAGATGTAATAGGGTAAAAGTAAAAGGAAAAGAGATCTGGTTAAGAAGTACTGAAAATTACTTAGAGGAGCTGACAATGGTTAAAGTATTCCAGGATAAGTGGAAGCTCACAAAACAAGAAGAGGCACGATTGCAGAGTGCTGAAGAGAAAATAAGGGAGTACATGGGTAATATGCATGAGTTTAGAAAGACTGCTGTTAATCAACTATTTTTTGATAACAACTCCAGAGCACAAAAACTTTTGGCACAACTACTAAAGACAACAGAAGGAAGAAAGGGTTATTGCAAAACTTAGGGAACCTACAACAAGAAAAATAACCAGAGATCCTGTATAGGTATTAAAGATATTTTGGAAATTTTATGAAAATTTGTTTAAAGCATTGAAGTGGGAAAATCATGAAAAAGCACAAATGGAAATATTTATGGAAAACTTAAATATGCCAAGGTGAGAGGTAGATGAGGTTCAATAATTAATAGTTATGACCAGAGGAGATGACATAAAAATGCGATGTATAACCAGTCTGCAGGAAAGTCTAGAGGAATAGATGGTATTCCGGTGGAAGTTTGGAAGCAAGGAGAGAAGAAAGTGATAAAGATCTGGAAGGCCTTGTTTGTCAGTATTTTAATAGGAGGAGAATGACTAACATCCTGGAAAAAAAGCTGTGGTGGCTGTGATAAGTAAACACGATAAAGACCCATTGGATCCAGCTTCACATAGACCCATTTCAATTTTAAACCATGATTATAAAAAGTTTATGTTTACAATAGCTAAAAGAATGGCAAAGGTGATGCCAAAATTGATAGATGTGGATCAATGTGGTTTTGTGGAGGGGAGTCAAACCTTTGACAACATTAATAGAGCAATGATAATCGAGAGGGAAGTAGAATGTAAGAAATATTGCTGTTGTTGGTGGATCTGTTCCTCACTAATATGCAAGAGTGCTGCACACCCCAAAGTGTAATGTCTTCTCTGGTTAGGTCAGACAACAAAATGATCTCCTTTGAAATAAAAATAAAACCCGGAACCCAAGCTAACCCTTGAATGTTCAGGACCTACTCTAAGGCTAACTTTCTACTATTAAGTGATACACTGGCAAAATTTCAAGCTCCGATAAACCCTGAGAACACTATTGCCTACGCCAAACTGTTCAAGAAACCCTATATGAGCATGTTAATAGCTGCACAGAGAAAGTTGTACCCACCAGGAAGAAGTTCAGAAATAATTCAAGAAACAAGTCACCCTGGTGGAATCACATCATCAATAGGCTGTATAACAGAAGGAAGAAAATCATGGCAAAAATTAGGAGGCTTAGCATCCAGGGGGATAAACGTGCTCTCATCAAAATAAACAAACTACACAAAGGAAAAATAAAGTCTACCAAAGCCAAATTTGAGGTAAATTTCCCAGGCCAAGGACAACCACAAGGCATTTTTAGCTGTGTTTGCAACCTCAAAGGCAACACACAATTATTTGCGGAGCTCATTGTTAATGCAGCCACCTGCACTGAGCTAGAAGATATAGCAAACCTACTGGTAGACAAATCCAGCTTTAACTTTATTCCCCTCCCACTTCCCCTCATGAAATGCCAACAAATATATTTCCCCTACTATCACAAGGGAACAGGTCCTCAATGCTCTCCCTAAGGCCAAGAACACTGCATCAATAGGCCCAGACAATATCCCAGAATGCCTTCTAAACATCATGAAACATGACCTATCAAGCCCTCTGAAGTTGCTATTTAACTGTAGTCTCCAAACAAGCTTCATCCCTCTGCACAAAGGTGGGCCATATATAGACCCATAAGTTTTTCTAGTCTCATATGTAAAGCCATGGAAAAAGTTATCATGGAAATGATCAGAAATTACATAGGAAACCTCCAGAAACTGTACCTAACCGAATATGGTTTTTGTCAAGGACAGGTCATGCCTACTCAACTTGGTAGACTTCTTAGAGAAAGTAATCAAAGCAATGGATGACAGCAAAATGGTTCACACAGCTTACCTTGACCTGGCGAAGGCATTTGACACATTACCCTGCTCAGGTGCTGTTGACAAACTCAAGAGGTTAGGTATAAACCCTTATGTCACACGGTGAATAGCCAGCTAGCTCATAGACAGAATCCAGGAAGTTAGAATTGGGGAGTTCAGCTCTACAGAGGCCAGTCACAAGCGGAGTTCCTCAGGGATTAGTCCCAGGATCACTCCTTTTTTGCATTTATCTCTCTGAAGTCAAGACCAATATCAAGGGACTCTGGCTGACTAAATTTGCAGACGATTACAAATTAGGAGGAGTCATAGAAACTCCCACTGACACAAATGTTCTCTAGGAAGGGCTGGCACAGACAAATAACTTGAGTCAGAGCTATGGACGAAAACTAAATGCCAAGAAAAGCATAATAGTATCCTTTGGGAAGTCATCCACCCTGGTAACTATCATATTGACAACACACACCTAAGTGCTGACCTAGTAGTCAGGGACTTGGGGACACACACATAGACAGTAATCTAACCTTCGACCATCCTGTGTCTACAGTCGTGTGGAAATCAATCTATGTGGTGCAACTTATAAATAAAGTTATAGCATCTAGGTCCAAGGAGGTCATTGTACAATGTATTCAGCATTCATCACACCTGTCATGGAGTACAATGTCCACTTTGGTATGCACCTAACCAGGTACATCCAACAACTGGAACATCCACAGAGGTTCCTCACTTAAAGAGTACAGGGCCTAAGCAGACCAGCTCAGGGCTCTATCCCTGTATTCTGTCTCCCACAGACTGTTGAGGAGAGATCTAAGCCTGACATACAAGGCATACTCAGACTCCACCCTGATGGACTTCCTGCATAGCCGCAAAACAATCATCACCAGAATTAGCCTTTCTAAAGACTTAATCCTTGCCTGTGATATACATAGGACCTGCTGGAGAGACAGGTATGTATCCCACAGAATATGCCTTCTCTAGAATAGGCTTCCCATACATATAAAGAAGAGTTCCTCCCTAATCTAATTCAAGTGTAACTTGGACAATTAGATAGGGAACAGGAAATTCATCCCTGGTTTGGCACCTATGTCTCTAATGGATACAGGCAGCCTGTAAATGGTTCATCTCCCAGGCCCCTGCTTTTAAATGTTTCACCTCAGAAGACCCTGGTTACACTTATCAAGGGTACCAGAACTTGTCAGAGATTTGGGATGCATGACTAGGTTTAAAAAGGCCCCTGTGGTCATAAGCCAAATACACACCTATGAACCTATGAGATTGTCTTTACTCTATCAATCCCTGATAAGGAAGAAAGGGATAGGGGAATCCTAAATAAATGACCTGCACAGGCTGAGTTTTTAACTGAATATAGAACAGAAGCTGCTGTTAAAAATGGGATAATTAGCAGGGCATATAAAATATTGCACAATAACTATAGGAATCAATCACAGGAGATCAGAAAAGATTGGGAAGAGAAATTAGGTAAGGAGTTCACAAAGAAACAATGGGAGGGTATATGCATGTCTCCCAAATATGCAACAAAATCTAGAAGATTTAGGAGTTTTGCTTGGAAATGGTTGTATAGACACTTTTATATCCCAAGCAGACTAAATCATTTTTCCTCAGGTAAATGGCAAATGTTGGCAGTATAATGGGGAAGAATGAGTTATCTGTAGCATATATTCTTGGAGTGTAATGAGCTAGCAGACTCAAGATTCCCTACTGAGTACTCTGGCAGGAATACTGGGAGAGCAAATGAGTGTAACTAAGGAAATTATTTTTTTTTTTTGAGCTGGCATACAGGCTCTGAATTGCCTAGATACGGTTAGACCTTGCTTGTTAAGTTTAATTATGGTGGCTGCCAAAAAAGCAATTATTACAAAATGGAAATCAAAGTCTAAACCAGTGGTACCTGAAGCAGTGAATACCGTAACAGAGTTAAAAGAACAGGAAGTGGAATCTTTAGAAAAGGGTATGTGTAAATTACATAAAAATGGAAATTGTGAGAACAATACATGCAGAAAAATGTTTTGAGGGAAGTATAAGGTTTAAGAAAAGTCAGGAACTGAACAATTTGTGTAATGTTGCCTTGATTACATGGTATAGAACAATACATGTAATGTTAAGTTTGTAAATGTGAACCTGTTAATATGGATGATTAGTTTTATGCAACTATAATTTTGCCTTTGCCCAAGTGATAACTCAATAAAGATGTTTTTTAAAACTCCCTCTTTTTGAATATGGCAACCCATTATGCTTACAAAATTATTTTTCAAGCCACACAGATTCTTGTTCATAAGTGTGCCATAGGTTAATGACCACTAAGGCCTTTTTAAGCCTAGCCATGCATTCCAAGTCTCTGATAAGTTCTGATACCCTTGATAAGTATAAGCAGGGGCCTGGAAGAACAAGCATTTACAGGCTGCCTATGTCCATAAGTGCCAAACAAGAGATGAATTTCCTGTTCCCCATCCAACCGTCTAAGTTACACTTGAATTTGGTTAGGAAGGAACTCTGCTTCACATGGATGGGGAGCCTGTTCCAGGGACGGGGTGGTCTCTGGGATACATACCTGTCTCTCCAGCAGATCCTATTTATATCACAGGCAAGGTAAGTCTTTAGAATGAGTAATTCTGGTGATGTTTGTTTTGAGGATATGCAGGAGGTCCATTAGGGTGAGGACTGACAATGCCTTGTACACCAGGCATAGATCTTGCTTCAACAGCCTACAGAAGATAGAATACAAGGGACAAGGCTTTGGGGCGGTCTGCACAGGATATTTTATTAACACCTTATATTCTTTTTGAAAGGAATCTCTGTGGATATTCCAATTGTTGGATGGTGTCTAGTTAAGAACATACCAATGAGGCACTGTACTGGATGACAGGGCTGATGAATGCCAAATACAGTGGAACAATGATCTACTTGGACCTAGATGCCATACCTTCCTTTATAAGTTGCACAACATAGAATACATTACCGTCTATGTGTGTCTCCAAGTCCCTGACTACTGGGTCACCTCTTAGGGGTGTGTTGTCAATATGATAGTTACCCAGGGTGGATGACTTCCAAAGAATAGTTTTAGCCCATGGCTCTGACACAAGTCATTTGTTTGTGTCACCCCTTCCTGCAGAACATTAGTGTCGATTGGGGATTCTTTGACTGCTCCTAATTTGAAACTGTCTACAAATTTGGAGAGCCAGAGGCCCTGGACACTGGCCTTGACTTCAGAGAAGTAAATTCCAAGGAGTGATCCCAGTAGCAAGGGACTCCACTTGTGACTGGACTCTTTGTAAAGGTGGACTTGCAAATTCTAACTTCCAGGATCTGGTCACAGAGGCAGCTGGCTATCCACTGGGGGTGACATGTTTATACCTAACCTCTTCAGTTTGTCAACAATGCATGTGTGGGGTATTGTGTCAAATGACTTGGCCAGGTCAAGGTAGGCAACGTGAACCATTTTGCCCTCATTCATTGCTTTGGTGACCTGGTCAAAGAAGTCTGCCAGTTTGAGTAGGTGTGACCTGCCTTTGAAGAAATCAAATTGGGTTGATTCCCGTGTCTGAATGTTTCATATGTCATTACTGATCATTCTTTCCATAGCTTTGCATATGAGACTAGTGAGACTTATGGGTTTGTAGTTGGCCCACCTTTGTGCAGAGGCATGACTGTTGCTGATCCCCATTTGTTAGGTACAAAGACTTTTGGAAGCAATGGATAAATAGCGATTCCAGAGGACATGATAGGTCATGTTTCATATTATTTAGATGGCATCCTAGGATATTGTCTGGGCCCACTGATGCAGTGTTTTTGGCCTTAGAGACAGCATTAAGGACCTGTTTCCTAGTGACATTAGTGGGAGTTATATTTGATGGCATTTCCTGAGGGAAGGTTGAGGGGAGAAGAGAGTAGTAAAGTTAGAGCTCAATTTGTCCACCAGTATGTTTGCTTTATCTTCTATCTCAGTATGGGTGGCTCCATTAACAATGAGCTCTGCATACAATTGTGTATTGTCCTTGAGGTTGCAAACATAGCTAAAGAATGCCTTGTGGTTGTCCTTGGCTTTGGTTTACTTTATTTCTCATCTGAATTGTTTGTTTAATTTGAGGACAGTGCTTTTATCCTGATGGGTGCTGCACCTGCTCATTTTTGCAATGATTTTCTTCCTTCGGCTATACAGCCTACTGATGTTGTGATTCAACCAGGGTGGCTTGATTTAGTTCTGTACTTATTCCTAGATGGTGCAGCAACCACCATGCAGCTATTAACAGTCTTGTATAGGGGTTCAGTGAACAGTTCCATGTAGGCAGCAGTGGTCTCAGGGTTTATGTGGGCTTGAAATTTTGCCAGGTTTCATTTATTAGCAGAAAGTTAGCCTTAGAGTAGTTCCTGAACATTCCAGAGTTAGCTGTGGTTCCAGGTTTTATTTTTACTTAAAAGCAGACAGTTTTGTGGTCTGAACTAAACCAGAGATGACATCTTAAACCACTGGGGGGGGTTGCAGCACCCTCCCACATTAGTGAGGAACAGATCCAGTATGTTTGTTCCCCTGGTCGGCATATTGACAGTCTGGCCCAGGGAGTCTGTGTTTACAAAATACAGGAATCTCTGTGCCTGCACACTTGGTGTCATATATGATTCCTAGTTAATTGCAGGGTAATTACAGTCACCCATGAATATGGTATTGGGTTGGATAGTGACTACTTCCAGTAAGTGTAAATACATGTTATGGGCTTCCATGGTCATATAGGGGGACCTACAGCTTGCAAGGAAGTGGTAAGGGATTTGCCTGTGGTGATTTTAATGTGGAGAAGCTCAAGTGCATCATCCTGTTTGACCAGCCATGAGGTACATTTATTTTTGAAGTAAATCGAGACACTTCCACCTTTAGTCCCTGTTTGTGTAGTAGCTGCTATAAATGTGTGTAAGAAATTATAGCCTTGCATTATCAGCATGCTTTCCATGGCTTTAAACCATTTCTATGAATACAGAGGCATCAGCATTCTCTATTATGAGGAAAGCTTGTAGTGAGTGGAGTTTCTTGTTTAGACTTCTAGCACTGAGCAGTAACACCTTTAGATTTTCTTGGTTTTGGTTTGCTATGTTTGAAGTACTTTCAGTTTGACATTGCCTAAAAAAGGCACTATGGGGGAGAACAATATTTTATCTAATATTTGAAAGACTAGAGGGGAGAGGTGCAGATTATCCCCGGCAAAGCAGCATGGTCTGTCGCCCATCTCCTTCCACGCTGACAATATTACACACCCTTAGAATGACACCAGAAACTAAGCAATTATTAACGTCAGTCATCTTCTGCTTGTATTGAGGTATCATTTATTCATATATATATTTATTTATTTGGCATTTGTTGACAGGTGTAGCTCGACTAGGTCGGGAACCCATTTTTAGCACAGGCACAGGCAGAGAAGCTCCACAAACCAAAATAATGAAAATACAAATAAAAACAGAAAACAGAAAAACATTTTACAAAGATGAAAAACAATTACACAACAATAAGAACATTTTACAAAATTGATACATAGTGATAATTACAGTACTGGCTTCTGGATACTACTGTCTCTTTAAATATTTAATTGGGATATTGTGCTGGATGTATATAAGGAATGACATATGATGATTATGGTATTCACTGATGAAGATAAGACTGCCGAAACCGGTTTGAATTTGCAATAAACTCAGGTATCACTCTTGGTGCTGGCCTCTTTTTTGGATTTGGACTTTGCTTTTTGGCCGTCTGCACCTGCCCTATGTGTCAAGTTCATTTGGGCTTGGATCATGTTGGTTCACTTCGCTGGGGGCTCCTGAGTGATCAGATGCATGTTGCTTATGCTGCACTTTTATTTCCGGCACTTTATTTTTGTTAAACTATTTCAACACCCTACTTGGATTATCATTTACTGTGACTCGCAGCCAGGAAATAACATCTTTTGGACTTACAGTTTGTTTGATGAAGTGTTTTGTACTTAAGAAACGCTGTTCGGCAGGTATGTTGGCATTTAAAATATCTTACGTCTGAAATATGAGCTTAAACAGAACCAAGATGGTGGCCTACTATTTATGAGATCCATTTTTGGAAAACTAAGGTCTTTGGTTATTTAATTAAACCTATGGGACTGTGAACAACAGGCTCGAAGGATCGTGGCAGATGTAACCATTGTAGACTTTTACGGTTTTCATGCAAGTGTTCAGTCCGCCAAATTGTACCGCATCAAGCGATCACAATACTACAGGGCAGGTGTGTATTAATGGACTTATTTTTGGCCTTTTGGAATAATTTAATGACATTTAACATATGAAGCTTGGTTATAACGTGTTTAGTGAAGTGTTTTTTACTTAAGAGACACTGTTCAGCAGGTATTTTGGTGTTTAAAATATTTTACGTCTGAAATAGGAGCTTAAATAGAACCGAGATGGTGGCTTACTATTTATGAGCTCCATTTTTGGAAAACTAAGGTCTTTGGTTATTTAATCAAGCCTATGGGACTGTGACAACAGGATCGCAGGATCGTTGTGGCAGATGGAACCATTGTAGACTTTTATGTTTTTCATGCAAGTGTTCAGTCCACCATATTGTACCACATCAAGCGATTACAAAACTACAGGGCAGGTGTGTGTCTATGGACTTACTTGGGCCTTTTCGAACAATATACTGACATTTAACATATGAAGCTTGGTTATAACATGATTACTGATTGCGACAACTGGATCAAAGGATCGTTGTGGTGTCTGGATTACAGGGGCCTTTTGGGACAGTTCATAGAGGCCGCAATATTGAATTGCTCTACTGTTTCGCGACAATAGGATCGAAGGATCGTTGTGGCATATAGAGCAACTGGAGGCTCAAATTACAAGCTTTGGGACATAATTTGGTACATTTTGGACTGTAATTATCACAACTGGGTATTATCTTGTATATGGAACTTTGGACAACTACAATAGGTATACTGTTTTCCATATTTCACATGTAGGAACTTTGGTTACAGGTGCATTGTTTTATAATAGATATATAACCAAGATTTTCGTGATATATGCATACTAGGGTGCTTTGTGGCAGCCCATTTACCTATCCAAGCCAAATCATATTGTGTATAATACACCCTTTGCGGGTCACAGTTATGTGATCAAGCTCTTTCACTCACTGTGGGATTTTATGAATCGCACACAAAATTGGATGTTTTTCTGATATTATTTACTGTTTAAACTATAGACATTACTGTTCAAATCGAATTATATGTGTTTTCACAATATTCAATATATCAGGCTATGTATAATTGTCCCCACTTAACATCAAATATCAGATGGACATTTATTTTAAATACCAAATGACTCATGTAAATCCTTGCTTTACAGGGGAACAACATTTGCATTTACATACTGTGTTTCCTTATAAACAAATGATTTGTTCTCTTTTTTTAGAGAATAATATATTGTTTAATTTTCTCTATATATTGTTAACATTTTTTTGAACTGTATTACTGTCTATACTGTGGTTGAAAACCAATTCTAACAGGGAGAATACTATATATGTATAGCAATGATCATCTGGGTACACTGTCCTAAAAAATTATTAGATACGTTTTTGGAGTTAATAACTGACATAGAATAAGAAGGGATTCTTTACTATATTTTTGAGTATTTTACTTATCCAAACGGATTCGTTTGGTTAAAGAGATCCACATACCCACCCTATTGTCTTCCCTTGTATTAATGATTTCATAGGTTCATAGGTTCATACTAGGCTATCTGCCCAAGGGCATTTATAAGCCTAGCCCATAGTTATGTGATGACATTCCCACCCCCTTTAGTTTTGAAGAGCCTATTATTATTTTTTTCTGCCCTCTGTCAAGCAGTGACACTGAAGTAATTCCTGGGGGTATATCTATGATCTCCCATCCATTGGTCAAGATTCTCTTGAACAAGGCCAGTGAGTGCTCTGCCTCATGCTCGGGCATTTTTTTTGTTTCATAGGGAGGTCAGGAGTCTCTGGGTCATGAATCCAGCACGTCCCTCCAGCTATAACCGTGTCATGCACGGTTTCGCCTCTCCTCTTGTGGTTCTGGGGATCTAGATTTTTTGAGGTGATCATCAAATCATTCATCAAATCTGACATATGTCAGGTACATATGTCCAGCACAGGTCACCTCTGAGCGGTAATGAATAGGAGTATCAGCTTGAGTTCTTAAGACATATTTTCATATTTTGCATTTTGAGACCCTTTATCCTTTTTGTTTTTTTTGGGCCTTTTCCAGCTGCTGCAGGTGTCGGGTCAGTCACATTCGCAGGGGCATTGTGCATAATATATAATCATAGGTCTAATAGTGGATGGGATGATGAGGATGATAGAGATCCTTCCATGATGTGATGATCAGGTGATCAGGATAGAAGGTTTCCTTACTTTTTTTACTACATTTGGCAACATAGGTGTCAAGCGAAAGGTTACTGTCAACCTGGGTCCCCAGATCCTGTGCTGATGACCTTCTGGGTTGCCACATAGATAGGGTAGTCTAGAACCTTGTTTTTCCCATTTTGTTTTCGTTTTAGATTTGATTTTTTTTTCTTGGCGTAGGCACTGGCCATGGCTGCCCTGTCTGTGAAGAGGCTTCTGAAGGATGTGTCTTCGTCAGATGTGTTTTCGACTATAGGCCTAACTTGCTTTGCAGTGCAAACCTCTTGTGCAACTCTCCTGTGTTTTAAAGCTTCAGAAAGTGCTTGCCAAAAAGAGTGGTCCCAGGACTGGCCTGGGACAGACAGACACTGAGGACGACTTGACACCACCTACTGCAGTAACTCAACCAGTGTGACCATTTAGTTAGCTTCTGGTTCTTGTTGTGTGTTTGTTGCCATCATGGTGTGACCCATTCACATTCAAGCTGTTGGGTCAAGCTGAGAGGTTTTTGTTGGGTGGTGGTAGGAGGTGGATGGCTGTATGGACTGCCTTGGCCTCATCAATGGCCTTGGTGGAAAAAATCAAAAAAAAACCTAAAAGTAAAAAGACAAAGTCGCTTTGAAAAGAAAAGCCAAATCTGGAGCCAAGTCTGCAAAGTTCTAGTTCCTATGTCTTTTATGGCTATGTTCCTTTGCAGTCCATGGCTTGCAGATAAGGCTTGTCATAGCTAATGGGGGGGGCCCGGTTCCAGTGGTGCCACCGTGGACACACTGTGGTCCGGAACAGGGTGGGATGCGCCACTCCTTAGCATCCAACAGCTGTCCTAAGAGGTGAGGTAATTAAGGCTAAAAAACTAATGAGGTTAACAGTTCCAAACTCCATCATGGGAGTGGACAGCCGGGACACCATCGACCCCCCCGATGCACTGTTTTGGTGGAGGAGTTTGGGGCTCAGAGAGCAGTTGGAGATGGCTGGGGAGGGGGGGGGGCCCTCTGGTCACTCTCTCTTCCTTTGGGGGGAGGGAGTTGCACTGAACCTGTCCAGTATATTGTGAGTGTGTGTGTAGTTGCCAATCATTCTTCCTATTAATAACTATATAGCTAGGAAAGCTCTAGTTTCATCTCCTAGTAACATTCCTGCTTGCCTTAAAAAGTCTTATTGATGATTTTATTTGCTTTCTTAGTTTTTTTTTAATGCCTTGGATGATTTTAATTTTTTATCTTTTTTTTTTCTTGTAGTAGATTCCTTTGTTTTTTTTGTTGCCAGGATTTTTCCTTTGGGGTCTGCTCAGACTTTCCTTGTGCTTCTGTACGTTTATGGCTGGTTTGTTTGGGACTGGGCTTGCCTTTGGCTCTTGAGCTTCTTAGTTTGGTTTTTTGCCTCAGATGTTTGCAGAATGTGTGTTTTGTTGTAAGTGTCATTTGGCATTTGTAAGACATTTTGAGGTTTGAGTAATGTTTACCACTGCTTTTTAAAAGTTTTCCACAGTTTTTTTTTTTTTTGAAGTGGGGTTTTTTGAGGGAGATTTTCCTTTGTTTAGATTTGTGAAGTGTGGGGTTTGAGGGGGTAACTTGTGATGTTGTGTTATTGATGATGATCTCTGAGTGATGAGATCAAGTATGTTTCTTGTGTCTGTGTCATGGCCTGATGATTTATGATGATGTTTTTTGATTATAGAGTGTGGGGCTGGAGTTTGGGGTTGGGTTTGAGTATATGAGTTTAGGAACCAGTTAGTATTATGTGGTCCAGTTTGGGCTTGTCTAGTCCTCCCAGGTATCGAGAGGGTTGAAGAAGTGAGTGGGTATGTAGTATAGAGGAGTTTGAGTAACATTTTGTGGTTGTTTTGTTTGAGGCCATGTGAGCATCCTATTGCTGAGAGTTGATGCTGAAGTGATGCACAGCACACCTTGAACTAGCCTATGGTTGCCTGACCTGGATGGTCTCCTCCGATGCATCGATTGCTGACTTGAGGTTGGTGTGGTCTCTGATGGGGTATGAAAGAGGAGGTTTGGTGTTTTCAGGGTGGTGTCGGATTTTTGATGTCAGAGTGTTTCCATGTGCAGGGGTGCTGTGAGGCAGCTTGAGAAGAAGTTTTGAAGGAAAGCAGCATGAGATGCACAGAGGGTTCTCCATACTGAGAATTTTTCGGTTTTTTCATTTTGAGGGTGGAGGGTTTGGGTTTGGCAGCATTTTAGCCTTGCCTTTGGTTTAGAGCCTTTGGTTTGTGTTTCTTTTTTGGCCTTGGAGGATAAGGTGCCTTGTAGTTGGTGCCATCCTCGCCAGCCAGGGTGACAGGTGACAGAGCCTTCTGTTGAATGTAAAGCAATTGTTCAGCATGTCATATTAGGCAGGATCATCTTATCATCCCCTTTGAATGACACCAGATTTGAAGGACATTTTTTAAACTCTGATCAGATTGTCACTGAGCTGTGGCCTCATATCAGAGTGAAGGTAGTAATCACTGGCATCTCAGAGGGTGGCTGCCTGGGCTACATAATCTGAGGCTCCTCAATGTCTCTTTGCATGTAGTCAGGAGGTTGTTATGTCTGTGGTGGGTTGCGTGACCCACACTGAGTTACTTGTACCTGCTCTTGATGACTGAAGACCTGAGTGCTTGCAGTGCCCAGACTGGATTCTACCAATGAGCAGTGTTGGTGTGTGTTGGACCTTACGTTTACTCAGTGTGCTGTGACCCCTGGTCCTGTGTCTATGTGCTCACGTTGGGTCCTGGTGTGGAGTCCTGTGTGAGACTGCTTTTGGTGGTGTCTGTTGTTGGTTAGTTTGTTTGGTGGGAGTGGTTAGCTGTTCTTGGGTGTGTGCTGTGTATGTGTGTTGGTTGTTTTTGTGTGTGACTGTTGTGATGGTTTTGTGTGATTTGCTGTGGTGGCCTCTGCGTGTGATGTTATTTTTGTGTGGTGATTATTATTTGGGTTGATCCCAGAGCATAATTAGACACCCACCATGGACTTAGTCACTATACTGCAGGGTCTATCTGCAGACAAAAATGATCTTCACGTGTGTAGGGTTCAGAATAATGGTAGTCTTACTACTGAAGATACCAGGGACACAAATGATCTTTGTAAGAATCTTTTTATCAAATTGACTAAACGTATGACCAATTTATGCAGTTCAGTTTGGCACCTTAAACTATTCAAGGCCAATCAGGCTAAAAATAAAACTCCAAGGGGCCTGAGATTTCGGTCACAACCATTTGTCAGTAATCCGGATGATAGGCTATATGAGGAATGGGCACAAGCACAGCAAGATGCAGCCATGTCATTTGTTAAAATACTGTCCTCCTTTTATGAACGGTCAATTCAGACCAATATCATAGAAACCCAATGTATTCGTGAGGAAATCAAGACATATGAGGGTCAGACATTATACCAAGAATGTCTTCAGAAACTATCCAAGGATTTACTAACAACAGAGAAGAATTTAAGAAGTAAGAAATTACACAAACTTCATAGGGATTTGACGGATTATGAACAGGGTAAACCTTTTGGTATTAAAAAGAATGTCAGCTTTTCTGATGGGGCGTATAGGGGGACCAGACCCAGAAGGAAGAGACCCAGATCCATTTTAAAAAAATCTAAAAATGATTATAGCACATCTGGGGAGAAATTCTCTGTTACGGAAACAGAGCATGGGCTCACCCAGGGGTCCCCAGCACATAAGAAACAAAGAAATGCTGACCACCCTTTAGGCCTAGGAAACATAGGGGGTGGGAGAAAACATCACAAACGTGGAGAATTTGAAAACACTGTTACAAATGATAATTCCCAAGTAGCAGAATGCTCACATGTACTCAACATTTCCTCTGTAACACTATCTGAAACTGCTATTAAACTATTAAACAAGGGATTAACATATGTTCCTGGTTTCTATGTTTATGAAGACAGTATTGTGAAAGATGTTTTGTCATTTTGTAGACTGTTGAATTTTAAAATTATATTTTGGTCAACAGGGTGACCGTCAAATATCTACTGATTTTCATTTCAAAAAATCTAATTTTCAGCCCCCTATGGACAAATATGTGTCCATCTTTCAACAATCAGTTCTTAAAGAGCTACTCTTTCAAGGTTATGAAACCTGGATGTTAGGTCACAACTTGTCTGGAGTGGAACAACAAGCCCTTAGGGAATTAAAAAATAATCATGATATGGTTATTATTCCTGCAGACAAAGGAGGAGCAATTGTGGTTATGGATATGGATTACTACTTATCAGAGGCCCATAGACAGCTCCAGAATGGGATATACTACATGCCAATGTCTCTTGACCCAAACAAACGATTCAAAAAGGAGATAGATTCCTTTTTGAAGTTGGCAGCTGAGGAAGGCATTATTAGTACATCAGTTCTTAAACATCTTACAGTTGAGGATCCCCAGAAGCATTATATTTGTTACCTAAAATTCATAAAAACTTGCAAAAACCACCTGGAAGACCAACAGTCTCTGGTATGGGGTCACTTAGGGAACCTTTATCAGGATTCCTCACTAAATATCTACAGCCCCTTCTGACTATGGTCAGATCCAGGATTAAGGACACAACAGAATTTCTGAGGATCCTAAGTGACACTCAATTAGAACCAGATTGGATAATGTGTACATTGGATGTCACGGCATTATATACTAATATTCCACACTGGGCTGGAGGCTTTAGAATATTGGCTTAATAAAGCAGACATTTATCCACCAGGATTTAACACTCTACTTATCTGTATGGCAGAGCATGTTCTAACTAAGAATGTGTTCTATTTCCAACAAGAATGTTACTGGCAAGTCCGTGGTACAGCTATGGGAGCATCCTTTGCCCCCATATACGCGGATCTGTTTCTGGGCTATTTTGAGGAATTCCTTATATATGATACATCACACAATATTTTTCAGGGGGAGATGGATATTTGGTGGCGGTACCTGGACGACTGTTGGATGGTCTGGTGGGCGGACACAGAATATCATTTGGAATTTGTCCCAATACCTCAATGAAAATAAGTGGGGTATTGAATTTACTCTCAATATGCATTACCAAGAAATTCATTTTCTTGATGTTAAAATCTGTAGAAACCAAGACCACATTTTGTCGACCCAGGCCTTCCGCAAATATCTAGAGTATAACAGCCTTTTACAGGCAACTAGTTTACACCCTGTTCATATTATAAGGAACATTTCAAAGTCACAATTTCTACGTATCAAAAGAATCTGCTCTTCCAATGTTGATTATGAATATCATAAGACTGATTTAATACACAGATTCTAAGCTAGGGGCTATAAACCAGGAACTATCCTTTCAGCTAGCAACTGGGCTAGTGCACAAGACAGAATTATTGCAATACAGAAGAAGAAAGCCTACCTCAGTGGATACTATCCGATTTGTTACTACCTATGGCAGGAATATCAATGCCATCAGAAATGTTATTAATAAAAATTGGAATATTCTTCAGGCTAATCAGGAACTATTTAGTCTCCTTACGGATAGATGTAAGTTTTCTTATCGCAGGGGACGTACACTGGGGTCTCACTTTAATCACTATAAATAAAAGGGTGGTAATCAGTCTTTGGAACAATTGACCATTACAGGGGACTTATTGGTTGGGTCTTTTTCTTGTGGACATTGCTCCCTTTGTAGATATATGACTAAATCTAAGGAGTTCTCCAGTAAAAATACTCACATGGTACACAAGATCAAACATTTTGCAAATTGTGGAACAGACTAGGTGGTCTATTTGGCCACATGTTCCTGTTCATTTTTTTTATGTTGGACAAACTTCTAGACCTTTTAGAATAAGAATGTCTGAACACCTTAGTGACATTCGCAACACACAAATGACAAATGCCCTCTACAAACATGTATGTGAACATAAATCAGCAATATTTCATTTTTGTATTACTGATAAGATAGTAGGTGACAGAGTGAACAAGTTAGGGTGGCACAGTATTTTGAATGACAAAGAAAGGATGTGGCTCATTAGGCTAGGAGCTCTTTTTTCCCCTGGTTTAAATGACCATTTATAACTAGTATATAAAAGATTAAATAATTATATATGAGAATGTTCATTCATATACTAATAAATGTATTTCCGGTTTTTATTATTACTGACTTCTGGATACTACTGTCTCTTTAAATATTTAACTGGGATATTGTGCTGGATGTATATCAGGAATGACATATGATGATTTTAGTATTCACTGATGAAGACAATACTGCCGATTTGAATTTGCAATAAACTCAGGTATCACTCTTGGTGCTGGCCTCTTAATGGATTTAGACTTTGCTTTTTGGCTGTCTGCACCTGCCCTAGGTGTGAAGTTCATTTGGGCTTTGATTTCAATGGCATACTGCCAGTTTGAATCTCATCAGTGCATATTTCAATCTAATAGTACATGAATAAAGGTTAATACAGGTTGTTCTGATTACAAAGGCTGACAGAGTGCAAATACAATGAAGTTTGGATAATTTAAGAAGGGACTCTACAGGGGCATTTAGGTAGCCTGTAGATCTTAGGAAGATAAGGAGAAATTAAGAGAAGGTAAAGGTTTAGGTAAGTACATTGATAAGATTAGTGGCAAATTTGTAGAAAGAAAAAAGTGGGGGGCTAGGTTGAAAGTTACCCAGGTTGCTATATTGACATGGAACAGTGGCAGATGTTGGTATCTTGCAGATGTTTTTTAGTGTGAGTTTGAAATTCTTGTGGTGAGGAATTGTCCTAATACTGCTTGGTAGGGCATCCCGGAGGTTTGCTACAGTGCAGGAATACAGGCACTGACCGGCTTTTTTTGATGGGTCTGTGTAGGGTTACATTTTTGTCTTCAGATCAGAGATTTCTGGTGGGTGTGTAGACTTGGAGGAGTGAGTTAAAAGATGAGCAGTTATCAGGTTGGTATATAAGCTTGTGTGCTATATTAAGTTGTAGTTGGTCAAAGAGGAGAGGGAGTTTTAACCAGTTAAGGGTTTTACAAGCAGTACATTGGTGTGTGTTGTGTGGTGCATTAATAGCAAATGTTTTAGTTTTACTGTAGCATGACTCTAGTTTATTTTTTGAGGTAATCTGAATGTTTGTCATTATGGGAGCACCATAGAGAAGAGATGGAAGCAGATAAGTAGAAGGTAGGGTGGTTTTGGTGGTTGGGTTCATGAATCTTTTGTGCCGATATAGCATTCCTAGTTTGTAATGTTTTCTTTCTGATAGCATTGTGAATATGTAGATCAAAGGAGAGCTTATGGTCTATGGTAACTCCTAGTAGTTTGGCTTGGGTAACACCGTCTAGTTGAGTATTGTTTAGAGAAGTGATCCTGAAGTCAGCCGAGACATTACTGGGTGTGAAAAGGAGAAATTTAGTTTTATTAGGGTTCATCAGGAGCTGTGCCTTGTTTAGCCAGGTCTTGATGGAAGTAAAGGCAGTTTGGGTTAGATGTTAAAGGTGTTTTATGTTGCTGGAGTAGGAGATGATGGTAGAATCATCGGCATATTGTATAAGGGAACTTTGGTAAGAGGCAGTGTGAAGGTTGTTAACAAAGATATTAAAGAGTAATGGTCTGAGAATAGACCCCTGTGGTACGCCAGTGCCATGTGGTATACAGTTTGAGAATGCATTGTTGTCTGTCAGTAAGGTAACTGAAGAAAAATAACTGAGCAGAAGGGGAGAGGTTGAGGTTTGAAAGTTGTTGTAGTAGTATGGAGTGGGAAACTGTATCAAAGGCCTTGGACAGATCGAGAAATATTACAGATTTTAGCAGACTGGCATCCCTGGCTTTGTTGACTGTATCTATGAAGGAGACTAATGCAGTAATTGTACTATGTGACGGTCTAAAGCCATGCTGGGTATAGGTAAGCAATTTGTTTTGTAGGGTATGATTAAGTAGCTGTTTATGTATGCATTTTTCTACTAGTTTGGACAGGGGAGACAGCATAGCTATCGGGGCGATAGCTGGTAATGTCACAGGATTTACCACCTTTGTGTAGGGGAGTTATTATGGAATTTTACCACAGGGTGGGGATGTACGACTCTGTGATTTATCAGTTGATGAGTATACTTACTGGATAAGCATCTCAGATGAGCTTTAAATACACTCGTGGGAGATGGTCTGTGGAGGGAGAGCAAGGTTTTAGTTTCAGGAGTTATCTATGTATGTGGTGAGTAGGTATTGCTTGGAGAGTAAGATGTTGGAGAGTAGTGGTAGTATGCTGAGGGAGATGGGAAGATGAGGAGAGGTGATGGGGTTTTGACTAGTGTGGGAGTTTGAGGGCTGGTTAGAGGAATTCAGTAGATTAAGAATGCTGTTAATGAAATGTGAGTTGAATGCTTCAGCTATTTGGGATGGGTTCGGTGACAGGGGGTGAGTTTTCTTTGGTTCTGGGATTGAGGAGCTGAGAGATGGTATGCCAGAATTCTTCTGGATTGTTTTTGTTGGAGCTTAGTTGGTGCGAGAAATAGTACTTTTTGTCGTTGTTAACCATTTTTTTTTTGCTTGGTTGCGTAGTTGTTTGTACATTTGGTAATTTGGTTCACTTTTCATTTGTTGCCATTTATGCCAGGCTTTGTCTCTTATGGCTAGTAGGATTTTGGTGTCCTTAGTTAGCCAGGGAGCATGATTTGCCTTTATTCTTTTTGTACAGATGGGGGCTAGGCTGTTAAGGGTATCTAAAAATGTTTTGTTGAAGTGGCTAACAGCGCCATCTAATGGTAGGGATTTTAATGGGGACCAGTTCATAGATTTTAGCATGGCATTAAATTGTTGTTGAAGTTAGACAAGTTGTGTGAAGTTTTATAAATGTGGTTTTTACAGGTATGGGCTACGGTTCTGTTAGTATGGGTGGGTAGGTGGTCACTTAAGTTATTAGGCAGGGTTCCGGAGTTGGTGTAGTTGTTGGGATCTGAAACAAGGATCCAGTCTAGTGTAGATCTTTGGTCTTTATTTGTAGAGATTCTAGTAGGGACAGAGATAAATTGGGTAAAACCACAAAGGTTTATACTGTTGGTGGTGTGGCTAGAATTCAGACTTTGCCAATTTATATTGGTATCTCCCAGGTTGATAGGTTAATTGGTAATATTTACGGAGATCCAGGAAAAAAAATCTAATACGGAGATGTTATTCCCTGGTGGAATATATAGTACAGCAATGAACAGTTGTTTGGTATTACTGAATTTTAAAGTGGCTAAGAGAATGTCAACAGTAGAGAAGGAGGGGATTGGTGCATTCTTGTCATATCTCTCCTTCTCTCTCTCCCCCTCTCTCTTTCCATCACAAAGGATCTCCTCTTCTACTTCAAAAAAGCTTGACCCAAAGAATGGAACATTCCATATATTTAACATGTTCCAAATAGTAAGTCAGTCTAAGAAAGGAATACCTATGAACACATAACCCAAAGAAAGCCTTCCAGTTTACAGCATTATGAGCATCACACAAGGTCCAGAGTGTGAGATAACCTCCCCTATACCTTGCAGGAGAGGAGAGCTTTTTAATTTCTCAGATTCATCACGGATCATTAACCACTGGTCCTTAGCATATGACCCGTAAAATTTAAGAATCTGACAGGGTGGCTTTTGCAAAGGCTTGCTTGCCCAACCTGACCAATGTTCTAATTTGCTTTTCTGCTGTGTTGTGGTTTAGGAAATTAAGGCAATGTTGAAGACTCATTCTTTAAGATGAAAACCTCATCTACAGGTGATTTCTTTTAGAACTGAGGCATATTATCAAAACAAACATAAATCCTATTAACATTTTTGGTAATAAGTTGAAGAACATGTGATTATGAGTCTATCATGGAGCATAATCCATTGAGCTGTTTCAGGGGCCTCTACCAAATCTTATAGATGCTTTCTGGCAATGTGTAGTTCCTTTGCTGGCCAGTTACCAGCATCTTGCATATTTCTTTTACATTCCTCTGAGGACAGATGATCAAAGGCCACATCTGGGGGCTCAGGGAGGTCTAATTACTTTGTCATTTCAAAGATGGGTGGAATGACTCTGATGAATAATCATTTGGATTGAGAGAATCTTTACTTTCTCAGAAGAGCAAGATGAGCAAGGCTTCTTTCACCTTTTTTCTGGGTCAGTATGCAATGCTAACATCAAGGTGTTCCATCATCTTGTAGTCACTCTCAGTTCCCCAAACCTGTGTTAGCAGATGATACTCTGGCACAAACTCTGCAAGGTGGGTCTTCCTTCTGCACCAAAGGAAGCCTTGCTGGCAACTTGAATTTGGGTTGTTTGTTTTTCTCTGAGGAGTGAGAAACAAGTGTGGTCTACCATACTGTAGCACAGAATGCTTTAAGTTTGCTTGTATCTACTTCCACTAGGTCATTTTGTGATTCCAAAAGTATCAACTTATGAGTGTGTTCTGTGGATGTTGCATGTTCACTCAAGCAAGCTGACAGATCCTCTATGACCCCAAGACATGCACACACGTGCACATACACACACATGCATACAGTTACAGTCAGTGGCCAGAGTTTCTTGTCTCCACTGAGATTTCTATCTGGCCAAACCACCCCACCTCATATTTCCCTATTCCCTCTCCCTGGAAGAAGTGAATAGGTATTGTCTTATTATTACATACCTTACTTGCCAACTCTCCAGTGTCCAAGTCACAAGTCGACCTCTAGTAGCAAGTGGCATAAGTAGCTGCCTCTATGTCAATAGGGCATTTCCCTGCCTGGATGTATGTCATAAAGACTTTATGGTCCTCTTGACTTTCTTCTTAGATGACTGTGTATGTTAGCAACAGAAACAGAAGGACACAGAGGAGAACTAAGGGTGGTGACTCTTGCACCACTGAAACCACTGACTTTCCTCTAGCAATTGCTGAAAATGTGGAACCTGAGACTGCCATATGGATAAAGCCACCATTAAGTTATTGGTTGCAGGCATCCAAGGTGGCCTGAGCATAGTCGCTATAATAATTTACTCAGGCTAAAGGCAAACCCCAAGAAGAATTAATAAACATAATAAACTAGGGACAGGTAACAGGTACACAGGTGTCTAGCAATGGATCCCATCTGACATCAGTAGGACTGATGACAGTCACTGGGTGCCACAATAGAATTAACATCTGATCCAGCTCAAGATCTGAGACTTGTGGGGCCACTGATTGTAACTGCAGAAATTATGGGTAGCATGGCCTACTCCCTGATGTTAACTTATGAAAGGTTACTGAGTCAGGCATCAGCACCAGCACAGTTGTAGCCAGACATCACAGCAATAATCTGAATCACCCGACTCTGTCTAGATCACTAATAAATTCTGGTCCTGGTGGACTACTACAGCAAGTAGAAGAGGGGGAGTTGGTCCTAGAAACAATAACAGCAAGTGCGTTTATCCTTTTCAGCCTGTAGCTGTGTTCTGACTCAGATTTGGGCCACTTTTGCCAGGAATATAGAAAGGTATTGCTTTTTTTCCTCAACAGGACTTTCTTCGGCTCTTCCTATTTCTAAATGCTCGTCATTCTCACTCTTTCCTTCTGATTTGTTACTGTATTTGTGGGAAGAGCACAGTTTGCAGGTCTTACTTTTTATCCAGTTTTTCTCATACTACCTGCCAGACATCACCTTATGCCTTTAGTGGGGATGATCTTCCAAGTAGCCATCAGGGCCTTTCTTGCCCAGGTGGCAGATGTGGGCATTGCTACAGCAAGAGCTGCAGTGCTGGTCCAGTGACATACACATGCTTTTAAGCATGCACAAATTCCAGCTGCAATACCACTAAGTTGCTTGGCCTTGCCAAGCACACACTTGGTCCTGGTTTGCTGATGCTCACAGCCTGATCTCTGTCAGAAAGGGCACCTTTTATGATGCCAGCCTTGGAGAACAGTACCACCACCCATCCATCCACCTGGGAAAGGTAAGAAGGCAATGGCCAGCTGATCCAAGTTTCCTACCACACCACAAAGATGTACCATATGTGAATTAGTGTTACTCCAAATTAGCCATAGTTGTGTGTGTTATGTGAGCTGTTGTGTCTGTGCATCCTTTAAAGGAATGGGGCCTTGTTCAGGATTAGTTCCTCTGCCTTGCTTCTGGGAAGTGCCAGGACATATTCTGCCCCCCCCCCAAACACTGGAATGGTAAAATGGAGAATTAGTGAATGAATAAATACGTCATTGCCGAACTGTGGCATGGCTATTCTTATAAAATGAAGACAAGATATTGAAGTAAAACTACTAAGTGATCTTTTAGCAAAGACGGTAAGAAAATATTAAGCACCTCTCAAAAGGTGAACTGTGCAAAACTTACAGGTTACAATTTTACTGAGTAATTTTTTTTTTATGTTCACATGATGAATTCTTTAAAACAATCTAGACTTCATAGCCAAATAATGCAGCACCTGCAGACACCAATGTATGTTTATACAAACCCTGATATAAATACAAGTATAGACATGCAAACACATATGCAGTCAAAGTGACAAACAGTATTTAAAGTTAGCTATTGCCAATCTCAATCCCAAAAAGTTTAACTTAAATGCGACCTTTCAAGTTAACGGCATAGTTCACAACAAACTTCCATCTCACCAACTGAAGAAAAATCTAACAAACTTGCAATCTCACTAACTGAAGAAAAATCTAAGTATCTTGGGGGAGGGAGCAGATAGACAGACAGAAAGACTTGGGAACTACTATGGGTATGACGGTAAAAAACAGCTTGTGATCTGCATCCCATCAGGTGGCAGTCACTTTCTCATATAACATAGGACTGAAACAGCTATCATACTTTTAAAGTGGCCTTTAAGCTATTCAGAAGAAATGAATACATTGTAGACTTCAATAGATGCATGCTTACCAAAAAGCGCTGGTTGACTTTTATTGAGTATATCTACCTCGACAAACAGAATGGCTGATAACATACACATATGCGAACATAAAAGAATTGCTGATGGAAGCAGATTTTAGGTAGTCAGTCTAACCACTGCAGCTAGGCCCTTATGTAGGTGCTCCTAACCAAGAGTAAACAAGCACTTTGGAAAATATTTAATACATCTGTAAATATTTAACATGTATACGTAGTAAAGTCACTACCTATAAGCCTATGGTATTTACTTAGCAACTGAAAGGACATTGCATCATACTTTAAAAGTTCCATGATGGTTTTAGTCACTTTTTTATCTGTAAAAAAAAAAAAAAAAAAAAAAAAAATACTTGGGCAAACATTCAACTGTGTTTCTTCATTTATCATCACTTTAGAAACCTTAGCTACAGAAATGTATGAAGCAAAAGCAGTATTACTTATTTGTGAATCTGATCTTACACCACTGCCAAGACAAGAGACTGAATAATCCTCCTTCAGCAGCACTAGCAACATGTTAATAAAATGCACTACAATCCAGGCTGTGTTTAATAGCTGCTGCACACACTGGGCTGGATTTACGACAGCTTGCACGGAGTGAAAGAAGATTGTATGAGCTCACGCGGGCAATAAGTCTGCCGTGCGATCCAGGTACAGCCAGCAGGGGCGTGCATGAGAGCTGCTAAAGCTACTCTTGCATGAACAGCATCATGGTATACAAATTACCTCATTTGCTGATGAAAGCTATGCAAATGAGGTAACTTTGCAATCCAGGAAACACTAACCTGTCCGTGGAAGATTAGTGTTATCTGCAGAAATGTACTCCATTGGTAACGGAGTACCGTTCTGCAAATAGCTAAACAGAGCTATGACAGCTCCAAATAAAAAATGCATACAGTTGAGGAAGCATGCCAATGGCCAAATATAAGGCCACTGGCATTTATAAATGTTTAAAATTATTAAAATCTAACTTTATTTTTTTCCCCGATCTCCGATGTTTAAGCGTAGAGCAGCACCGCGCAAACATGCAGCGCTTTAAAAAAACAGAAAATAATTTAAAATAGCCAAAAATAAGCTTTCCACTAAAAAGCTTATCCTGCCATGCAGGTGAATGGCCACTGAGTAGTGGTTGCTAAGGGGGAAGCTCAGTGTGACAGATGTAACCATGCATTAGTAGGCAATCCTATGCAAATGAGGATAAGGATAGTGAATCCCAATTTTCCCCAGCATGTGAGCCATGTCCCAAGAGTGTAAGAGTAGGAGTAGGTGAGTAGTTAAGTAGAATATAGGTAGCATCATGAGGGGGTGTGTCAGAAAAGCTGTAAGCTTATTGGAGCACAATGTCTTGTGTCTGCCCTGAGTTGCTCAGGATTGCAAGAGGCGTGTCTACAGTTGTCCTTTTTGAAAACCAGAAACCAAAGGTGCATGCCGTGAATATATCTGATATTTCTTGCAAACGTGCACACAGCGTGTGCGCTCATTTGCGCGGTGCTGCCCTGGGCGGAAACAGAAAGGGAAAAGGAAGGAAAAGAAGTAGTAGGAAGTTAACCAAGGAGAACTAGCAGAGCTGCCAGGTGGAACATATCAGAATCAGCCAATTACACAGGTAGCAGACTAGCCCAGCCCAGCCCAGCACTTTAAACTCTGCAAACAGCATTCTTCCCTGTTTTTTTCCCAAGAACTCTGCAACACTGCAGTATACAAACAGGGAAAGCTTAAAAACGTTAAAGTCAGACATAATGTTAGGGGCTGCTCTTGCTCTCATAAACCAACATGTGCAAGGTGCTGAGGGTGGTGATGTTGTGAATGCTGCTGAGCAACCCACAGTGAGGAGACGGAGAAGAGTGCACAGACCCAGGGTAACCTACCAGGGGCTACATGAGCTGGAGATAGTGGAGCGCTATAGGGTGGACAGAGACCTCCTGCAGCAAACTGTTGAGCTGTGCTGGCCACGCCTCACACACAGAACCAACAGAGGGGAACCCATCCCAGTGGATACCGAAGCATGTGTTGGCCTAAGAATACTAGCTACAGGTACCTTCCAAAGACCAACTGGTGATATGATGGGGATTTCACAGGCATCAGCATCCAGTTCCTGGATGCCATGTCAGCACATGGTGCGCATGTATATTTCCCCAATTCCCATGAGGCATTGGCAAGCAATATCCATCTTTTCCACCAAACAGCAGAATACCCTGAGGTAGTGGGTGCAATAGACTGCACGCACATACATATCAAAGCACCACCCGGTGAGCGAGGTAGGGACTACCTCAACTGCAAGGGCTTCCCATCCATCAACTGCCAGATCGTGTGCGATGCCCAGGGCATACTAATGAATGTGTGTGCTGGCTGCCCTGAAAGTTATCACGATTCCCACATCTGGCATCTGACGCAGCTGTACCAGAAATTTGCCAATGGGGACATCCCTGATGGTCACCTAGTGGGGGATGCTGGATACACACTGGAGCCGTGCCTGATGACACCCATCAGAAATGCACACACACCCGAACAAGAACTCCATAATGAGGCACACGCACAAACAAGAAACATTACTGAGCGTGTGTTTGGGATGCTCAAGTCATGGTTCCGGTGCCTGGACACATCTGGTGGAGCCTTGCAGTACTCACCAACTACATGTACCCAAATTGTCATGGTATGTGCCATGCTACACAATATGATCCTGCGGAAACAGGTGCAGCAGGAACAACATGGGGCAGGGCCAAACAGCCCCCCACCATTGCCAAGCCCTGCACAGGCACAGCATAACTTGGAGGAGGAACAACCTGAGCCTGCCCCAGTAGGCAGAAGGAGGCGTGCCCAGTATGTCCTGGCCTTGGCAAAGAGGCAACGCATAGCACATACACTGACTCAGTAGGAACCCTGGAAATGGCACCTCTCTATGACTCGCACATACAGTAAAAGGGATGCCGAACTTGACACTACCTGTTTTCAAGCATGTATAAGGAGTGTAATATGTGCATCCAACATAGGCAGCCCTGCAGCACCACCTGAGGCATGAGTCCCTATTTTAAGCAATATAAAGCACTGCTAAGAAAATTGTACCAGTATTGAGCATATTTAAATACAATTGCGCGTAGCTGCACACCGAGCTAACCAGCACAACGTCAGGCAAAGTTGGGCAATGTTGGGCAAAGTCGGGCAAAGTCGGTAAAACATGCTCACACCTGCTTTACTGTTCCTTAACCAGTCAGGTCTGCCCAGCAGGAAAATAAAAAGCAGTGACAGGGCTCGAACGCAGGATACTGTGCACTATAGTCACAGTAATGAACCACTAAGCCATGACAGCATTTCACTGGCACAGACACAACTTAAGTCACTCACACATACCAGTTGTAAGGGTCACATACCTAACAGTCATAGCCAGCAGGACAATTGCAGACAAACGCAAACACAAACAAATGCTGTATCATGCCCTCTGAAGAGGCATATGAGTAACCTCCCTCTAGGCCTTATGCAGACAGATAACAGCAGGCCAGGCAGTGTGATGTGGGTTGGGTAGGCTATGAAGTCACTAACTAATATGTATGTAACTGGAAGCTAAGGTCTGCAGCACAGTGGTATGCCTCAAGCCAGTAAGATAGGCAACAGTACAGACTGAAATGGAGTGCAGGCCTAGCAAATGTGTATAAGTGTCAGGTGTACCCCTCATCCTATGTACACCCACAGTAACAATCAGGTGTGCCCACCGGGTAGAAATGTACAAATAATAGCTGCCCCCCCCCGTATGTAGAAACGTTGATAAGTCTATGCAAATTGACTCATGGAAGCCCTGCAGGCACAGCATGCTTCCTGTCGATGTACAACACAAAGGTGAGCCCTGAAGTAAAAACCAACTTGATTTTTCACACACATATAGTGTATATGCCCATAGTGGGCATGCTCACACACAAACAAATTTAGCAAATTTCAGTCAGCAACATACTGAAAGGTCATACTGGGCATGCTCACACACTTAGGCCATGTCTGAGTACAGCAGTGGGCCACACATATCTGGCAGTTGCAGTTCTTACACCAGACACTTGTCACTATTCACCAATCCTGCCTTGCGCACACAGTGATATGAAAACAGACCCATATAATATACTGGACCCCTATCATAATCAAACTATGTACTACAAGTACTTACGTTGTTCAAAGAAAGTGAAAATGCAAAGAAGATCAATAAATCTCCGATCAGTATCATCAAGAAACAATGAGCACTCCTAACATTATCCAAGCCATGTTCTGGCAAGAGTCCATAGAGAACCATGAAGCTTTATTTTGCTATGTCATAAATATCAATGTAAACTCATATATGTTCTGAGTCAGTGCAAAGTGTAAATGAATACATGTACATGACTGACATTGCCAACATCTTGTCAGACAGGTTCATACATATTTACCCCCCCCCCCCTCTCACTGACAAAAGGGCCCATTACCATACCTGGAGATTGTGAAAACCCAGAAATCACATATACAATGGTTAAACAGCTCTATCCAAACCTAAAAACATGGCATCTATGGGATGACATGGTTTCCCTGGCTGTGCCATATGTGAACTCCAAAACAAACAGACCCTGCATCTGAACAGTCTGTTGAGACTCACCCTCTGTACAGGATATGAAACTGTTGAATGGGTTACAGCAATGTTTGGCACACACCACAACTGTTGGTGCACAACAGGCCATGGGAACTATAGTCTTATAAGCCTAATAAGCCTGATCTGCAAGGCCATGGAGTCCATCATTATGGAACTCATAAACAGAGCTATTGGGAGCCTACAAACACCCAACCCTACCCATTCTGGTTTGGTCAGGGGCAGATCATGGTTCCTAAACCTGCTAGACAGTTTTCAAGGCAGTCACCCAGGACATACATCAATGAAATGAGCTCCACACGGCCTACATAGACCTTGAAAAGCCATTTTCCAACATCCCACACACGTCGTATCCACAAAATCAACAACCTGTGCATAATCAAGTATGTCAACTGATGGATTGCCAACGGGGGCACAGATAGATCCCACAAGGTAAGAATTGTGGTCTCCTGTTCAAGCTGGTAACAACTGCTGCCCCCCATGGCTCAGTCCTGGGACCCCTCCTGTCTGGTGTATACTTTTCAGAAATACAGTCAAACACACGAGGGCTATGTTTAGCAAAGTTTGTGGATGACTGCAAAAGGTTGTCATAATCGATGTTTGGGACAACAGAGACATCCTTAAAAAGGGTCTCAGTCAGACAGATGTGGTGTCAAAATTATGGCCTCGAGCTACAGTCATACAAATACGACATAGGTGCCAACACTCTAAATATGGAGGTAATAATAAGGGATCAATGGACACATGTGGATAGTCATTTCTACTTCCAGAAACACATTCACAAAGTGGTTAGAAAATCATGCTAAGTGTTCCCACAAACTGCCAAGGTCTTTGCATGTAGGTCAAAGGAGGGTCCCTCTACTCATCAGTCATCACACCCATCAGAGAGTATCACGGCACACTTCTGATGAATCTGACTAGGCACCTTCAGCAGCTGGAAAGACCACTGAAGTACTTCAACAAGAGGATTACTGGCCTCAAACAGACGCCCCATGCAACAAGACTGAATTTAACTCAATCTGTACTCTGTTGCATACTGTCTACTCAGGCGATCTCTGCCCAACAGACAAGTCCATGTCCAATGCAGAACTGATGTACATGCACTATCTGAAGTAAACCCAAGCTCCCTGTGCCACATGCTCTAGGGATATCATCATCACAACAATAAATAGAACATGTTGGAGGGATATATTACTAACTCACAGACTTCCCTTGCTTTGGAACAGGCTCCCAACCTACATTAAGCTGAGTCCCTAACTGACACTCTTCCAGAGGAGCCTTGATGAGTGTATGTGAAACTGAACTGTCACACCATGGATAACTTCATCCGCTCTACTACACAGAGGCCTAGGGAACTAACCCCATGTGTGGTAATAGCTGCACACTCTGGCCATACAAATATATGCCTTCAGGCAGATAGCCTATTACCTACCTATGTACATATATATATATATATATATATATATATATATATATATATATAGGGGGAACACAGTATAATAAGCCAAAGATGGATGGGCAGAGATGTGTGTAAGAGGGTGACCATGACAGGGAGCCATCCAGGACTGTCCCACCCTGCACACATCCCAATGGCACAAAAGACACGAGGTGCACATCTCACCCACTGTACATAACAGCCACCAGTATCTGTAAGCATTACAGTGTATGTGGTCCATGTGCCTGCTGTACAACATGACTGTACAATGAAGTAAACATCTACTATCTGTAGACATGTACCTGTCACATAGGTTCATAGGTATGTAGTAGACTATCTTCACGAAGGCATATATTAGCCTAGGCAAGTTGTGCAGCTTTCACCACCCCATTGGGTAGTCTCCCAGGCCCGGGTTCTAATAGTTAGTACCCTAAGCCCCTTTCTAGTGGGGCTGCTGATGTGATGCCTGGCATGAATTGTCTGTTTCCCATCCACTCATCAAGGTTCCTGTTGAAGAGGGTCAGCGAGGGGGGCTCTGTCTGATATACATTGGGACTCTGTTCCACAGTAAGGCAAGTGTCTGGGATGGTACTCTATCCCACCAGCATGTTGTATTCATTGTTGTGATGAGGTTCATATCCCTGGAGTGTGTAGTGCGACTCAGTTTTGTTATCCGTAGATGGAGCATGTTCAACAGTTATGTGTTGGACATGGCTCTGTATGTTAGGCAGAGTGTGCCTCTGAGTAGGTGGTATGCAACGGAGAACAGATTTAGTTTTACCAGTTGTGTTGCATAACACAACTGTTTGAGGCCAGTAATACTCTTGATGAGGTACCTCTGTGGTCTCTACATCTGCTGGATATGCTTAGTTGAGTACATCCAAAATGGTGCATTGTACTCAATGATGGGTCCGATGACTTAAGAGTAGAGGGCCACCACTACCTCTTTTGATCCTGATGCAAACCCTTTGTTGATTAGGTGGGCCACATAGGATTTCCCAATCACTTTGGCAACATGGTTGTCAAAGGAAAGATGACTATCTACTTGTGTCCCCAGATCCCTTATTACCTTGTCAGTTTTAAAGGGGTAACACCTATGTGGTAGTTTGTGGGTACTTTGTTTTCACCAAAAGGGATTACTTTGCATTCTTCCACATTGAGTTTGAGGCCATGATTCTGACACCACACATCTGTCTCAGAGTCCCTTCTGGAGAATATTTGTGTCATCCGGGGAATCTATTATGGCAAACACTTTACAGTTCCCAGCAAACTTAGTCAACCACAACCATCCTGTGTTGGCATGTATGTTTGAAAAGTCTATACCAAACAGGAGGGACCCCAGGACTGAACCCTGGGGGACACCAGTTGTTACCGGTGTAGAGTCTGACATGTAGCCAGCAACTCTTAATTTGTGGGATCTGTCAGCCAGTTTGCAATCCATCTTGTGATGTATGGATTCATGCCCAGGTTGGTGAGTTCATCTATGATACCTGACTGAGGAATGGTGTCAAAGGCCTTAGCGAGGTATAGGTAGGCTGTGTGGAGCTCATTTCAATCATCTGTAGCCTGGGTAACTGTCTCAAAGAAATCCACCCAGTTCAAGAGGCGTGATCTGCATTTGACGAAGCCAAACTGGGTGTGCTCAACTGTGTGAAGGTTCCCAATGTCTTTATTGTTGACTTCCATTATGATTGGCTCCATTGCCTTGCAGATCAGACTCGTCAGGTTCATAGAGCGTGAATGCCAAGGGTCTTTTGTGGCCCCACCCCTGTGGAGTGGTAAGAATGTTGCTGTGCAACATTCTATGGGTCATATCCTGTAGAGAGCATGTAGCGAGAGGTGTAGGTATCCTTGATGAATATGGATACATCCCCACCCTATGTGATATGATCCAGGTTCTGATGCTTGAAGGTATGGAATGAGTAGTATCCTGGTAGTGCTGGTGTGCTCTCTGGAGCCTTGAACTAGGTTTCTGTTACTGGACAGATATCAATATTCTCCATACTGAGAAGTGCCTTGTGTGTGTGCATCTGGAGGCTGAGATTTCTGGCAATGAGTAGCATTTAGCTCACTTTGTGGTTATTTATGTTGGTTACGGGGTTTGGTTTGTCCTGAGTGACCGGTGTTCCATACCTGAAGTCAATGCCTCATTGGTCCGATCTGACCATAAGCTAATTACCCTACATATCCACATTCTGCCCCCACACCCCATTAAGGAAATCATGTTAAAAAATATCTCCAAAGACAACTTCATGATTCTTAAGACAGAAGTGGTGAACTTCAGGACACCCATGCAGATGGACAATACAGTTACGACTACTGAATCCTACACAATTGCACTTTATAAGCACTTACATGAGTGCATGGATCATGCTATCCCAAACAGAACCAAGACGCTATCGTCCAAGAAAAGGAAGCCAATTTGGTGGTCCCCTGCCATACACAAACTGCACAACAGAAGGAAGAAACTGTTGCAAAAGAGGGTAAAACCCATGAGTGGAGGAGCTCCCTGGTCAGCCTCATTAAGAAGCTGTGATCCCTGATGAAATCCTCCAAAGCTATTTACGAAAACAAAATCACCACTGATTCTAAACACAACCACAAAGCATTCAATAGCTATGTCAAGAATCAGATCTGCTCTGAGTTACAGCACAATGGCACTAAATACACAGACCCAACTGATATTGCCAACATCCTGGCAGATAGGATCAGTGCTAACTTTACCCCCTCTCACCCATGAAAGAGCCCATCTCTATACCGGAAGAATGCAAAGTTGCTGTAATCACGGCTGCACAGGTAAAAACCACTCTCCAAAGCCAGGGAGACAGCATCCATGGGACCAGATAACATCCCAGGCTGCGTTCTACACGAACTACAGAACAAACTGGCACCACACCTAAGTACCATGTTCAATCATAGCCTCACCTCAGGCTTTGTGCCTGCTGAATATCCACTACAGAAGAGGGGAGCCACCTTGGACCTGGGGAACTAGCGCCCCATTAGCCTGATGAGCCTGGTCTGCAAGGTCATGGAACATATCATCATGGAACTTATAAACAAAGACATTGGTAATCTCCAAACTCTGGACCACAATCATTTTGGGTTTGTAAAAGGCAGATCATGTCTCCTAAACCAGATAGACTTCTTTGAAGCAGTCAACAAAGCCGTAGACAAGGGTAAGGTGGTTCACACAGCCTATCTAGATCTTGCCAAGGCTTTCGACACCATCCCCCACTCTGGAATTATAGATAAACTCACTAAACTAGGTATAAATCCCTATGTCACAAGATGAGTTGCCAACTGGCTCACTGACAGAACCCACACTGTGAAAGTAGCAGACTCCAAGTCTGACTTCAGACCAGTGACAAGTGGAGTACCACAGGGTTCAGTCCTGTGTATTGTCCTGTTTGGTATCTACTTCTCTGATGTACAGGCTAACACAGAAGGCCTTTGGCTAATGAAGTTCCCAGATGACTGCAGACTAGGAGCCATAATCGAAACTACTAACGATGTGAACATCCTATAAAAGGGCCTCACTGAGACAGATGCCTGGTGTCAAAGCCATGGCCTCAAGCTCAATGCCAAAAAGTGCAATGTCATCCCCTTTGGTAAAAACTCTGTACCCATGAACTACAACATAGGCGGTAGTACACTTAACACTGAAAGTGTGATAACAGACCTTGGGACACAGGTGGTCAGTAGACTCTCCTTTGATAATCACATTGCCACAGTAGTCAGGAAATCCTTCTATGTGGCACACCTCATCACAAAAGGTTTCTCATGCAGTAAAAAAGAGGTCATTGTTCCCCTCTACTCATCACTCATTAGATCCATTATAGAGTACAATGCCACTTTTGGTATGTACCTCACAAGACATCTACAACAACTGGAAAGCCCACAGAAATACCTCACAAAGAGGATTAGAAGCCTCAAATACATGCCCTACACAGACTGTCTCAAAACACTCCAGCTTTACTCTGTCGCATATTGCCTACTCAGAAGTGATCTCTGCCTAACATACAAAGCTATGTCAAACAAAGAGCTGTTGGACATGCTCCATGTAAAGAAATCCCAATCTCTCTGAGCTTTGGCCCAAAAACCCAGACCAAAATACAAAAGGAGGGGGTGTATCCATTTTCATAAAGGATACTCACACCTCCAGGTTAGTGGCACAGCACGAGTCCTTGTAGACCATCCAAGTGCAACTAATAGTGGGCAAAGCTGCTTATCATACCGTAGCCTGCTACAGATTACCTACCTTGTCTCAGGACCCTCACTCAGCATTCCTGAGAACACTGGAAAATATAAAGTTCCTACCAAACACCATGATATTAGGAGATTTCAACTACCCAAACATTGACTGAGAGAATTAGTCAAGTACAAACTCCTTTGCCCAATGCTTCCTAGAGTTTATAAACTCAAATGGCCTGGAACAGCTGGTCACCATGCCCACTAGAAGTGACAACATACTGGACCTGATCATCACCAACATGGGGGATCAGTGTTCCACACCAGAGGTAAACCCCTCGCTGGTAAGATCAGATCATAAAGTAATCACACTGGACATCCCGAACCCACCCCCAGTCAAGGAAACCACTGTGAAAAACTTTTCAAAAGCAAACTTCACACTTCTCAAGACTGAAGTGGAAAGTTTCAAAGCCCCCTCGCTACAGGATAATGCTATCCAATCCGCAGAATCCTTTACAAGTGCATTATATGACCATCTACACGGATGCATGGATCGAGCCATCCCGAGTAAAACCAAGACTCACTCCTCCAAAAAGAGGAAACCAGTCTGGTGGTCCTTGGCCATAAATAAGCTATACAACAGAAGGAGGAGACTACTACATGATAGAGCAAAATTCCAAAAAGGAAAGGCATCATTGATCATTATTAGCAAGAAACTACGATCGCTCATAAAATCATCCAAGGCCAGTTTCTAAAGAAAAATTGCCAAGGAATCTAAAGATAACCACAAAGCCTTCTTTAGCTACATCAAACATTTAGGTGGCAACTCTCAGATATTCTTTGAGCTACTGCAAAATGGCAAAAAATACACTGAACCAACTGGCACTGCCAACATCCTGGCGGACAAGTGTAGTGCAAACTTCACCCCCTCTCTCACCCCCAAAAGGGCCTGTGTCCATCCCAGAAGAATGCAGAGCCCCAGACATCATGGGCATGCAGGTAAAAACAGCCCTCTCTAAAGCTAAGAACACAGTATCAATGGGACCAGATGGTGTCCCAGGCTGCATCTTACACGACCTCCAAAAGGAACTAAACCCTCACCTAAATTCACTGTTCAGACTCAGCCTTACCACAGGCTATGTACTCAAAGAATGGTGTACAGCAACAGTCATCCCGCTCCACAGAGGTGGTGCCACAACAGAACCTGAGAACTATCACCCTATAAGCCTGACCAGCCTGGTCTGCAAAGCTATGGAGTGAATTATCATGGAACTCATAAACAGAGACATTGGGAACCTCCAGACACTGGACCCTACCTAATTCGGCTTTGTTAAAGGCAGATCCTGTCTCCTAAACCTAGTTGACTTCTTTGAAACAGTTACCAAGGCCACAGATGAAGGGAAGGTAGTCCACACAGCCTACCTGGACCTCACTAAGGCCTTCCAACACCATTTCCCACTCTGGCATCATAGACAAGCTTACCAGCTTGAACATTAAGCCCTATGTCACAAGATGGGTGGCCAACTGGCTCACGGATAGAACACACATAGTCAGAGTTACGGGTGCCATGTCCGACTCTAAACCAGTCACAAGTGGCATCCCACAGGTCTCAGTCCTGGGACCCCTCCTGTTCAGTATAGTACTCTGAGGTACATGCAAGCACGGGAGGACTATGGCTGACCATGTTCGCAGATGACTGTAAACTGGGGGCCATAATCGACTTTCTGGCTGACACAGACATCCTCCAGAAGGGTCTTACACAGACAAATATCTGGTGTCAAAACCATGGCCTCCAGCTGAATGCCAAAAAATGCATAGTCATCCCCTTTGGAAAAAACAAAGTGCCCACGAATTACCACATAGGTGGTAATCCACTAGGTATGGAAAATGTAATTAGGGACCTGGGGACCCAGGTAGATAGCAACCTCGCCTTTGATAATCACATTGGCAAAGTGGTTAGATATTCCTTCTATGTAGCCCACATAATCAAGAAAAGGTTCACCTCTAGATCAAGAGAGGTCATTGTGCCCCTCTTCTCATCACTCATTAGGCCCATAATAGAGTACAATGCCTCATTTGGTATGTACCTTAACTGTCACATGCAACAGCTGGTAAGACCACAGAAGTACCTCACCAAGAAGATCATGGGCCTCAAAGAGATGCCCTATGCAGCTCGACTAAAGAAACTCCAGCTCTACTCGATTGCTTACTGCCTGCTCAGAGGTGATCTATGCCTGATGTACAAGGCCATGTCCAACCCAGAATTAATGGATATGCTCCACCTCAAGAAAAACAAATCTCTTAGAGCCACACACTCCAGTGAATTAAACCTCAGCAAAGCAATGAACAGGACATGCTGGAGGGATAGATTCCTGTCCCAGAGACTTCCCTCGCACTGGAATAGAATCCCAGTTGATGTTAGGCAGAGCCCATTACAGACTCTCTTCAAGAGGAATCTTGACGAGTGGATGTGAAATTGTAAATTTACCCCTGGGATCACTTCAGTGGCCCTGCTAGACAGAGGCCCAGGAAACTAATTTAAAAGGGAGGGGAAAGCCACCACATTCTGGCTAGGCTTATAAATGCCCTTGGGCAGATAGCCTAGTACCTACCTATGAACCTACACGCTCTAGGAACCTAAACCTTGTCACCACAATAAACAGAACATGCCGGAGGGATAGATTCCTGTTCCACAGACTTCACATACTCCAGAATAAACTACCTATCTATATCAAACAAAGCTCCTCATTAGCACTCTTCAAGAAAAATCTTGATGATTGGATGGGAAATAGGAAATTCACCCTGGGGATCACTTCTGTGTCTCTGCTCGACAGTGGCACAGGAAAATAAATTTCTTGGGTGGCAAAAGCCAGGGTACCTTTTTGGCTGGGCTTGTATAGGCCCCAGGGCTGATAGCCTAGTACCTACCTATAAACCTTTGAGCCTTGCCAGTATTCAGAAGAATATAGGGGCAACAGGTGCAAACCATCTGTAGCGAAGCAACAAGGCTTGTCTACTATGTCATCAGAGGCAGACAGAGACTGGATCCCCTTTGAATGACACCAGAAGCTCAGCCAATTGTTGAAGTTTATAATCTTTCTGTTATATTGCAGTACCATGTAGGTGAAGGTAAGATGGTACTCAAGGTATGACCTTGTGTGTGCCAGTATGTGGTGCATCAACCCATATATAATATGGTCATGGCCTATGCATACAATACACTCACAATACACCTAGCATGATAAGACTGATGAGGTTAGCAAATGTGAAAAAAACCTTTGTGCAAGCTGTCAGCAAGTAATGTCTGTATTGCACCCTGTATCTCCATATTGCTTGCTGAAGTGTAAAGACATACTTAGTTTGGATTAAGAATACCGCACTTGCCAACTGTGTGTGTGTGTCTCCCTGGGGAAGAGCAACCTTTTTGGAAACTACTCAAACACCTTAAAAGTGGTATACTCATCTTTGTCAAGTCCGATGATATAACCATCCTACAAATATACCTATCCTACAAATATACCTGTGGAAAGGTGAAATCCCAGTAATGTGTATAGCGCATTGTGTAAATGCGTACCACTCTAGTATCATAATGTAGTTAGGTAGGGGTTTGAATCCTGCACTTGCCAACTGTGTGTGAGTTTGTGTGTCTCCCTGGGGAAAACCAACCTTTATGGAGACTACTCAAACACCTTACAAGTGGTATACTCATCTTTGTCAAGTCTGATGATGTCACCATCCTACAAATATACCTGTGGAGAGGTGATATCCCAGTAATGTGTATAGCACGTCGTGTAAATGCGTACAGCTGTAGTATCATAATATAGTTAGGTAGGGGTTTGAATCCTGCACTTGCCAACTGTGAGTGTGTGTGTCTCCCTGGGGAGGAGCAACCTTTTTAGAGACTACTCACACACCTTACAAGTGGTATACTCATCTTTGTCAAGTCCGATGATGTCACCATCCTACAAATATACCTGTGGAAAGGTGAAATCCCAGTAATGTGTATAGTGCATTGTGTAAATGCATACTGCTGTAGTATCATAATGTAGTTAGGTAGGGGTTTAAATCCTGCACTTGCTAACTGTGTGTGTGAGTGTGTGTGTTTCCCTTGGGAACAGCAACCTTTTTGGAGACTACTCAAACACCATAAAAGTGGTATACTCATCTTTGTCAAGTCTGATGATGTCACCATCCTACAGATATACCTGTGGAAAGGTGAAATTTCAGTAATGTGTATAGCGCGTCGTGTAAATGCATACTGCTGTAGTATCATAATGTAGTTAGGAAAAAGTTTGAATCTCGCACTTGCTGACTGTGTGTGTGTGTGCTCCATGTGTGTGACACCGCTGGCCAATGTGGAGTGGGTTTTGATTTTTCTAGTGTATGACATATCACAATGACAAATGTATGTGCATTACACATGTAAGGTAGCTGTGGGGCAAATCCATATACATACATGTGACCTCAAGTATTTCATAGGTGGGTACTCTGCTTTCTCCATGAACACATCTGTTATCTTTGCCAGAGCGTGCTGGCACTTTCCAGACCTTAGGTCACTTCTGTATGCTTGTGACAAGCTTAGCCACTGCAGTGATCCCTGGGCTATGTCTTCTGTTTCACATCCACTCATCAAAGTATCTATTGAAGAGTGTGAGTGAGGGTTTATGCTTGAGGTATATTTGAAACCTGTTCCAAAGCAAGCAAAGTCTGGCAAAGATGACTAATCATTATAGGTGTGCAGCAACCACAGTGGATCTGTATGCAAACCCTTTATTGCTTACGTGCTCCACAGAGGGATTTCCAAAACCCTTTGGTAATGTGATTATAAAAGGAGAGATGACTTAACACATGGCTCTATGTATACATTAGTACCTGTTCCACATTTTGGGGGCTACTACCTATGTGGTACTCTGGGGATACTTTGTTTTCTAAAAGTGGATAACTATGCTTTCTTTGGCTTGTAGCTTTACAGCATGAGTTTGACACCAGATATTTGTCTGTATGATACCCTTTTGAAGGATGTGTGTGTGTCATCTGGAGAATAAAGTATAGCCGACAGTATGCATTGTCATCAAAAGTGGGCAGACATATCCCTGCTGTGTTTGCTTGTACCTAAGAAAGCTATATGCCAAACGGACTGAGTGCAGGTGAATACTACTTGTTACTGGCATAGAATATTACACGGAGGCTGCAAATGTTACTGTGTGTCCTACATCTGTGCGGCAGTTGTCAAGCCATCATCTAACAATCGTTTATGGTCAGTCTGTTGAGGTTATGTATAATACCAGTATGTGGGATGTGTATGAATTGCTGGTGAGCTATAGCTTGGCTGTGTTGACCTCCCCTCTCTCTCTCCTATAGCCTTGTTGACTGGCTTGAAGTCTACTAGGTGTAGGAGCCATGATCTGGCCTTTAGAGAACCTAAGTGGGTATGGTGCTGTGTTTGCAGGTTCATAATGTCTCTGTTAATGAGTTCCATAATGCTGTGCTCCACAGCCTTCCAGATAACATTGGACTGGCTTATAGGGTGAGAGTTTCCAGGACCTGTTGTAGTTCTATCCTTAATCAATTTATGTTAACATTTGCACTGGGTGTGACGAGGGTGGACAGGTTTAAGAATAAGTATATTAGAGGGTCAGGCCAGGTTTGAAGGTTAGTAGACCATGCCAGATAGGCAGGATTAAGTTGGTTTGTACATGTGCTGAGGGGGAATGCAGAGTATATTGTGAAACAGATGCTAAGGATGAAGCCGCCAGGTAACAGGAAAAGAGGAATGCCTAAGATGAGGTTTATGGCTGTGGTGAGAGAGGACATGCAGGTGGATTGTGTGATAGCGCAAGATGCAGAGGGCAGGAAGAAATGATGTACTGTGGTGACCCCTAAATGGGAGCATCCAAAAGGGGAAGAAGAAGAAGACGTTGTAGCTCAAACCTTGTGGACTGTGAACACCATTACCATGTGTCATTCCCCAAGTATGTAACCTGTATAGAGGCTGCATCTGGACAAAGCATTTAGGTGAGTGGTGACTTCATATGTCAGCTTTTGTATGACACAGCCAGGGACACTGTCCAGTACCATTGCCACTGTGGTGTGTACTTTGTTAAAGAGATATTTTAACTAGAGTGTCTGTGAATCATCAGGTTTTACATTCTTCAGGTCTGGAAATGTGGCCCTTGTGTAATGACAGGGTGGTGAAATCCGCATTCAAACTGTCTGACAAGGAATTGGTAATGTCAGTCAGATAAGTGTACTTTCTGACCATTTACATTAACTGTGACCCGATCTGAGATTTCACCTGTAGATTATGAACAATACTGAAGAAAGCTTTAGTGCTGTCTTTGGAATCCTTGCCATTTTGTATTTTGAAGGTTGCCTTGTATGTTTATTGAGGGATTGTATTTCCCAATGATACTGACCAGAGAGGTTATCCCTTCTTGGTATGTAACTCTTTTTAGTACAACTTCACACCTTCTATTATATATTTAGTTTATGGCAGGCGTCCATGAGACTAATGCACTTTCACTGTATAACTGAGAATTTCTTGTTTGTGATAGCATGGTCCATGCAACCATGTAGGTGAATAGTGTGCATTAATAAAGGATTATGCAGCTGGGACAGTGTTAATCTTAGTAATGCAAACCAATGACAGACAGCAACAACAGCATCACCCACAGCACAGTGTCAACCCGTGTCATACACACACATGTGTACTCAAGTTCCAAAATGTGTGTAGTACAATGCATACTGGCCAACAATAGAAAGTATGGAGTGTTAACACTGGCCAATACAGGGCATATCACCCTGCCCATGTGTCCAATATGCATGTACATGCAGACAGTGCACCTCCACCATGTTCACAAATGTACACATGCAGACCTGTGCTGCACACACCCCACACTTACTGTCCACTGTATAACACATGCTGACACAACTACACACGTCAGCCAAGTGGCACATTGGCAAACAAAACACAATTGGAATAAACACTGGTGGAAACAATACAACATTGCTAATTACAGCTTTAATGCATCATGCCTGCTCAGCTACACCTTCAAAGATATCATTACACTTTACTGCTGACAACATGCTACACATTCCACCAACATGCTACACATTCCACCATTGCTATATTTTATTAAAGTCACCTTGTGCATCAGCACCATGTTAGCCTGTTCCTGCATCAATGTTACAGATGACAGGAGGTGGCACAGGTTTCATCATATGCACAGGGTGTGTTGTTGGTTTGCCAGATGCCTACACTGAGCCATACAATCAACGTGTGTGTGAGGGCCATGAGTACTGTTATGGGCCAATGTTGATGTAATGTGTGTGGGTATGTGTTTGCCCTAGGTTTCTGGTTTATATGTGTGTGTGTGTGCATGCACACAGTTCCACCATGTGGCTGCCATATATGGGGATTTGTGAGACAGCTACAGACTGTACCTGGCAAGCATTACAGATCACCATCTCTGGCCACGGATACGGAACCTGTGCCTGGCAGGGGTGCTACAGACAGTATCAGGTACTAATCCAGACTGGGTACAATCCAAAGAGGTTGACATATGTCCACTGGATCCAGGTCCCTGCTGGGACTAGCCAGAGCCACGTGCACGTGGTCTTCTAGGACAGTCTATGAACAGCCTCCCCCCCAACATTGCTGAGGCTGGTACTGGCACTATGGGAGCGGCAGTGACTTGCTGGACGTCCACGGCGACCTCCAGCTGCTGATGTTGCTGGCATACGTCCACGTTGACATCTCAACCATCGCACACTGTCCTGACACATGGACATGACATTGTGGAGGACATCCGATGTCTCACCCCAACGTCTATCAATGACCTCAGTGTAATTATGTATGGCACCTGCTAGGTCATGGATACTGTCATTTACAGAGGTGTTATGAGCCCTCTGTGCCCTTAGTGCCTGTCTGGTGTACCGCTCCATTCGTGTCTGTGCCTCCATGACAGCCTGGAACATGCGTGTGGTAGAAAGAGGTGTGGCACGTCTGCCAGGGGCATGATGACCAGCAGTACTCGGACGAGAACCCCTGGGCATCTGCCTATGTGGTACCGTTCCAGACATCTGGCTATGGCTGCTGTGTCCTGATACATGTGCCATAGATACCACACTGTCCTGGCCAGTGCCAACCATACACTGTCCGTCAGCTAAGGGCAATGGTGATGATGGATGTACAGGCAGTATGACTGTGTGCATGGATGGGGTAGAGACTTGTGTACTGTCAATTGGTGGCCCAACAACAGACCCTGACAAACCTGTCTGTGCCTCAACACAACTATCCTTATGATCACTGTCTCAGTGACATCAGGTTCCCTGCTGTACTGAACCAGCCCCACCTTGGCACCTGTGAGAGGAAAACAGGAATCACACTTTAAGACCTGAACATGATGTCAGACCACATGCGCACATGCAAGCACCCAAAAATACACTCCTCCCTAAAGCAGACACACAACACCAGCAATCTCAGAACATACACAATAGCAGGTAATAGTGGGGTACAATATCACAGTCATATCACACATGTCAGCATGCAGGACATGTGTTGCTCAACAGCATGCACTGCAAGTGCAGACAGTCCTTGTCACTAACAGTATACATGTCTTTGATGCATGTGTTTTGTTATTAGGTGATAGGCCTCCCCCTGGAACACAGTGCATACATGGACACAACATTGCTGTGCAGGTATTCAAAACTCTGTAATGTACTGTGTACCATAACAAACAGGTGTACATACCATGGCTGGATGTGTATCTGTGTGTCAGATAGGTATCCAATGCTGATTACAGCCTCTGTATCTTTAGCAAATAATTGTAGACACATTTTTAGCACATGCATGATGAGTATTCACACAACATCATCAGTGGTGCATGGAT